>NW_024081092.1:669921-927360 GCF_003009895.1 Hyaena hyaena | reverse complement strand
AGTACGATTGGTGCCTGGGAGGCATGACATTGCTTTTGTTGAATTTGAGAATGACGGACAGGCTGGAGCCGCCAGGGATGCTTTACAGGGATTTAAGATCACACCTTCCCATGCCATGAAGATCACCTATGCCAAGAAATAACATACGGGATAGTGGTCTTTCAAGGACTTGGTGTTATTTATAGTGTTTGTTTTGATAACATTTGGTCATCCCATTTTAATAGTTGGGAGTGAGGGGGAGTGAAAGTGAAATTTTCGTGAACAATTTAAAAAAATAGCTGGTCTTTGTTTAGCCTTAGTGAACTATGAAATATGAAGGCCTTAATTTTGTACAATAAACTATGATTTGTACTCAACTAAAAAAAAAAAAAAAAAAAAAAAAAAAGAAAAAGGCTGGCATTACCCAAAATGCCACAAAGTCAAAATTAAATAACAAGAGGGAAGATATTTGCTATACATGTCAATCAACTACTTTCCTTAACTTATAATATATAGAAGTACTTTATAAGTACTTTTCTGTAAATCAGTAAGGAAAAATAAATAGAAAAAATCGACTAACGTCTGAAGAAAATATAAATATATCACTTGTTCACATATGAAAAAAATAGAATCTCATAATTAAAGGACTACAAATTAAAACATTATGATGCCAGTTTTCACCTATAAAATTAGCAACTACCAAATAATTTATTAATACATTCTGCTGATGCAGACATAAAAATATAAGTGCTTTTCACTGTATAGCTTTGTTCACTGTTAAAATTATTTTGTCATGATCATAAATTACATTTTTGGAAAACAAAAAAACTACTATTTTAAAAAACCTATCTCTTGATCCCAGTTTTCCTCAAGCAATAGTTTTATCATTCTCTATTTCTTTTTAGTTTAACCTAACAAAACAGTGGCTTATATGACAAGGGTTCATTTTCCCAGCTCCTACTTAACATTTAGCTACCTCATTCTCAATCCACTTTGATTTCCCCCATTTGTCCATCTCTTGCTAAATAACTTCTACCTCAGATCACTTCTACCATTACTTCTACCTCAATAAATCTAAAGGCCCATTCAGTATTATTTTCACTTGATCTAGAATTATTTGACAAGGGCAGGATGACACAACATGTTCTGGGGTTTCCTGTTCCATCTCTGGATTTGAGTTCTCCCTATGGCTTTTTTTATAGTTCATTCTTTTTCCAATCATTACATTTTGAGATTTCTTTGAAGGCTAAGTTCTCAGACTTTATCCACTAGAATTTTACCTACTCATGCATTCTGTTCATAAATCTAAATTACTCAGATGATTCACTCATTTTTATTTACAGCCTATATATCTCTTTTGAGCTCACACTGACATATTCTTCAGTTTTCATGGCTATATTTATATTTGAAATGCACTTCAGGTCAGTTTGTCCAAATATGAACTCATGATCTGCTCTGTACTTCACACCTGATTCTTGTCCAACTCTCTTCATCTCTGTAACGTTATCATCACTAATCTCAAAGAATCTTAAGAGTCACTCTTGACATCTTCCCCATCCTCCTCTACAATACCCAATGTACCCAACAGCTCCTATTGATTTTTTTCAGTGTATTGAGTTGTACGTCATATTTAAAAAGTGTACATATTCAATGTATGCATTTTGATGAGTTGGGACATATGCATATATACTGATAACATTATAACAAAAACATAATAAGCACATTTTAATTAATAAGTCACTCTTGATCTGCTGCTTAGTCCTTGAAGGTATCATTTTTATTAGGGATACTGTTTCCTCTGTATCTATCCTATCTCTTCTAATCCATAATCTATACCCAAGTTATCTTTGGTAATATCACATCTATTGTATTCTTACCCCCACAAAAAGACTTCTCCAATAATGGGATACATGTCAAAATATTATAAGGCTGAAAATATTACCTCCTAGGCTCCTTTCCAAATGTTTTCACCCATGCTGCCCTTACCCTCTGTGCTCAATGTCATGGTCTAGAGAGTTTTGCATATGGCCTGAGGCAGATTCATTGAAACAACTGCTTGTGTACAGACTGAACATGGCACAATTAGTCTGGTCTTTCCAACTCAAATGTAGAGAAGTAGAAAACAACTCTAGGCAAAGTAGAGCATAGATTGGCTAGCTTTATCTGCACTATACATTTATCACAAAAAGCTCAATAATTTCCCAGGCATTTTATTAAGTTTATCTAATTTTCAAAGGATAACCTAAAACAACAAAAGCAAAAAAGAAAGCAAAATTAAGTGGAGCTCATCATAAGTGTAGAAACACTGGTGTTGCTAAGACTTCTCTCTTTGTGATAAGAAGAATGGCCACTAGGATAAAAAACCGGTATGATCTTTTCTGGTCCTTTAATCTCTTTGAGTCTCAATTTCTTCCCCTACAAAAATGGGGTCATTATTACCAAACTCAAACGCACCTAAAATTTAATATATTCAGTATTGCTCAGACCATTAAACTAATCAAGTTAATCTCTTTCTCTTCATCTACCCCCACTTTAGTCTCCTCTCACCGTTTCCTCCTTTCTTCCCTACTCTCTTTCCCTCTCTCCTTGTCTCCTGACATGTAACAGGAACTTAATGAAAATAAGTTTTGTTTTGTTTTATCTCATCACAATTAAATGATACTGATGGCCCAGTGGAGGACAAGTATACTCATTTTAAAAGTGGCTTTAATTTAGAATGAACACTCATGATATGTAAAGATAAAGACTACTACTCCTGAAGAATGCCTACTATAATAGTTTCAGTAGAACAATTGTTTGTAATTCTAGCCAATACGATATTTATTAGAAAAAGCTCTTATCCTTTTCATTTTGAAAAATATTGATGTAGAGTGACCTCCTATAAGAAATACTGGTTAAAATTCCTGAATACCTTTGAAATTTAAGTGCATTTCTTCTTGTAGCTTGGTAACAATCAACATAGTAAAGGATGGAGATTCTCAATACAAATAGGTAAAGAGTGTTAATTATAGATAAGATAAAAACCGATTTGGAAGTAGTTAATTTGCTAAAAGTTGGTCCTTGTTTCCAAATTTTGATTTAAGTTTATAACTTGTAAATAATATACCTCAAAAGATATTTTCCCAGGTCAAAAACTAAAACACTGTATCCACTCTAGAAATGTACCTTTAGAAATGTCATTACTGCTCAGGTTATTGATCCCATTCTGCTGTCAGGGCCAAAATGTTTAGCAAGACTGTTTCAGGGACCTGGACAGGACATTTTTATTGGCAATGAGACAATGGATTACCCTGAGTTCAAATGAGAAGACTCAGTGGCCAGGTCTATATCACTCTAACACCTTTCTGATGTGCAGCATAGATGGTGAGATATGTTGACAGATGAAGTCTCAGCAGCAGCAGAGTTATTTTACTAGTCCTGCCATGCATTTTAGTTGAATGACCTATTAAACATGGCTGTCCCAAGGCAACCAGACAGATTTATAACTAAATGGGACCCTGTAGGAAGCTGTGAATATAGATTCCTTTCTCATAGCCTTGACTTCTAATTTCTAACAACCACCCAACCAGGTCTGAGTTGGGTAGGGGAAGAGCATACAGGGACAATGGGAGAATACAGGCAAACAAAATAATCTCAAATTACTGAGTGTATCTTAGGGAATATAATCAATGATACTGTAATAGCATTGTATAGTGACAGATGGTACATACATTTGTGGTGAGTATAGTATAATGTATAGAGATGTTGAATCAATAAATTGTATACCTGAAACCATATAACACTGTGTGTCAACTATAGGAGTTACAGGGTGAACTGAATTTTTAGGGGAGGGAGTATTAAAATAAAAATGCTAACTTAAATTTAAATTATCCAAGATAGTTTCTTTATATATCCAGAATCTATGAAGAGCTTGGGAGTTTGCTATCAGACAGCTTCTCCACTGTTTCTGTTTTACAGGCTAGTAGAGAAAAGCACTGGATTATGGGCCACAGCAATTGGGCTCTTGTGTGACCTTGACCATGTAATCCAAACTTTTTGGGTATCAGTTTTCTCACTTGGAAAATGAGAGTGAGTAAATGAACTACGTATTCTCGTAACTATTAAATTTTGCCTTTCTGTTCACTACCCTTGACCTCCACTCATAAATAGGAATATTTTAAATTTACTGAAAAGTAGTAGAACACAGTGCTAAATTCTCAGTCACTAAATTACACAGACATACATTTAATATTGTTTTCAACACATACATCTATATGGCCTTCTCCACATCACCATTACTCAATATAAATTGAGTTTTAGAATCCTTGTCTATAAAATGGAGATGATAATAGTATTCAACATGAAGTTGTTTTTAGAATTATTTATTTTTTTCATAGCACTTGCTACCTTCTGTCTAATTAATCACCTACAAGGTAGTGAGTATTATCTGCTTCATTCACTGACATATCCCAAGCATCTTAACATATAATAACCAGTCAATATCTATCAAATGAATAAATGAAACAATGCATGTATAGACGTTAGAGTAGTAATTGGCACAAAACAGTTAATAAATTATCCCAAAAATGGTTTTGATAAATGATTTTATTAATACCTAGAGTGCCATTTCATGATGAAGAAGTAAAAAAGGAAGAAGTAGGAATGTTTCAAAGGGAAGATGAAGGAGACTGACCATCATACTATTACCAAATATCTGAAAGACTATTGCATATTACTTTCAAAGAAAATAATATGAGTCAAGAGGTAGAAACCACAGGAACCTATTTTTTAATAGGTTCTGAAGTTAAGAATGGCTTTTCTAGCATAACTCCTCTATGAGGAAATGAACCGGTGCTCAAGTACATGTTGAATTATTATTAGCCAATTAATGAATGGATTAAAAAATCTAATAAAGGTTATGCATCTCTTATTCTATGAATTAAGTGATATGGATAGAACTTCAAATAAACAGCAGATTCAAAATAAATTTCAAAATATATAAAATAGGGGCACCTGGTTGGCTCAGTCAGTAGAGTGTGCAGCTGTTGATCTTGGGGTTGTAAGTTTGAGCCTCACATTTGGTGTAGACATTACTTAAGAATAACATATAGAGAGATATATAACATTTCTCTTTCTCTCGATAGATAGATAGATAAAATATAGAAATTTGGCCTTTTGGTGCTGTTGGCAATAAAAATATAGATGGAATATGGCAAATATAGTGAATACCTACCTATTTTCTTTGTATACCTGTGATCAAAAAACCACTTACTTGTTGACAAATTGTATAGCTAAAAAACAAATACTGTTGATTTGTCTTATTAGTGTTGGCAAAGTAGCATATAGGAGCTACTGAATCTCTTATACCCTATCAGAAAAGCAGGATGGCTTAAAGCTAGCTTCTTTATTTCCTATTCTTTTTACCCCAGTGGTAACAGTACACTTTAGAATTTAACTGGCAGTGAGAGTGTTCCTGGGTTGTATGAAACTAACTGGTGCATCGCCCTTGCCAAATAGGGATGATTTTAGATGAAATGTATGGCATCAGTGAAAAAGGAATCTCACTCAATATGATTTTTATGAAGGATAGTTGGCCTCATACTAAAATAGTCCCATCAATGTACTGCCATCAGGTCAGACAGAAAAGCATTAGGTACATAAAGTGGCTGTCATAAAATATAGCCAAGCAGGAGCCAAGTCTGATCACAGAAGGTCAGTTAAGCATTTAGAAAATAAAGGAAGCATGTTTTCTTTAACGAGCCATCAAAAGTTAATAACGAGTTATTAGCTTTCTATTTTGGACAGAAATACTGAGAAAGATGCAATGGTTCTGAAGATTTTCTCTATTTCTTCTAGTTGGCTGCCTACTAAGACAAGATATGCAATAACAAAACTTTTTCAAGTTATAGAATGGTGAACTGCATTCACAAGTTGAAACTATGGGGTCATTTTACAAACTGTGATGGCTAATATCATGTGACAATTTACTGGGTCATAGGATCCCCAGATATTTAGCTAAATATTATTCTGGATGTGTCTATGAGGGTGTTTCCAGATGAGATTAACATTTGTATCAATACACTAAGTGAACTCCCTAAAGTGGGTGGGCCTCATTCAAGCTATTGAAGACTTGAGTAGAATAAAAAAGACTGAAAAAGAGAGAACTCGTCCTGCATGACTGCTTGAATTGATTGGGACATTGGTCTTTTCTGGCCTTCAGAATTAAACCCAAACATTGGCTCTTCTTGGGTCCCAAGCCTGTCAGCTTTCAGACCAGAACTATACCATTGGTTCTAGTTCTCTCTCTCTCTCTCTCTCTCTCTCTCTCTCTCTACACACACACACACACACACACACACACACACACACACACCATTTCTGTTTCTCTAAGAAAACTCTAACATACTGATTCAATAGCATTAGCGGGGAATGAGCTGAGTTGTGCCAATTGAGTGAATTATCCAGATAAAGTCAATCCCTGTAGAAGTTAATATTTTAGAAACTGTCTGGTAACAGTGTAGATGATCAGGCACTGTAATAACACTTTTGTAATGTAAAATAATGAATCAATTTCCAATGATTTTAAAAATTAGTCCTGAAATAATTCCTTACTTTCAAACTCAAAATTCTATGATTTTGTATTATAAAAACAAGTTTATATAGCTACTTTCAAAATCAATTTCAAAAGCAACAGCAAAAAAGTCTGAAAATATTTATTTCCTGAGGGAATGATGAAATTATCCAAGTCTCTAAGAACCTATCTCATTTCCTTACAGTCATTTTTTTTTTAAGACTTAAGTAATCATTATCTTCCTGTGTTGATTTTTGTCATCATCATTAATCAGCACATGGCACATCTACTTATTTTCTATGATTATCTCCAGGCTCTGCTATTTTATGATATTAAGTTCTACTTCTACTACACAGATTAAGTTTCCAAAGCATCTGTCCTTATGCACCAAAAGATACGCTTTGATGGTACCAAATTCCTAGTATTAACTTCATGTGAATTTCCTCATTGCCACTCACCTGCCCAGAAGCAAAAATTCTCCTGCTAGACCCAGGCGCCTCATGGCCATCAGCAGACCTCTCACAGTCATGCCCTCACAGAAGCAGGCCACCACCCGGGCTTTGGGCAAGTGACTCGTGAGCTTCTTCAGCAGCTTGTCAAAACTCTGTTCCCCTGCGTTGCTGTAGATTTTGTAAGAGTGAGCGATGCAAATTCCTTCCTTGGCTGACATATCTTTGAAAGCCTCCATTCCACTTTCTCCATAGTTGCCTGTGTGAAAAGAGATAAGTAGAGATGTAGTGAATGAGAGTGCTGGATACACTGAGTCCAATTAGAGTACAAAGTGCTGGGAGCATGAAGGTCATTTGGTAGTGTTGAACTTGGAGCCTGAACACCTAAATAAGATTTTGCTCTTTCACTGACTTGTTTATTTTAGGCAATTTACAATGAAACTACATTATATGCATTGAACTTTAAACTTTTTTCTTTCCGCTGAGAGAATAGTATAAAAAGGACAAGCAAAAGAAATTCAGTTCCCCCTTGACTTAAAAAGTTCATATTCTAGTGTGAGATGATGGAAGACTTTTATCTGCTGTATATTTATTCTCTCTCACTTTCTTTTGCTTCTCATTGTATGACCATCTCATCCCGCCAGATTAGAATCCTATATTTAAAGACATAACACATATACTAAATATAGTATAGATATTGTAGGGTATTATATGTTGTGGAGTATTATATTTTATAGAACATTATACATATTATATTCTATTAGCAATCATAAGAATTTGTGGCTTTATCCCAACCAAAAATGCCATATCACTGAGATTTTAGTCTTAAAGTTTCATTCTATACAACCACAAGGAAGTCAGTGATTTGGGGGAATTATTCCATAGTCCCCGTTTCAGGGGCCAAGGACTGATGGTGGTCCTTTAAATCAATGGAAAGTAGTGATCAATACTGACAGCCAACTGTATGCCAGGAAGTGTACCAAGACCTTTATATATGTGATCTCATTTAACTCCCATGATAATATACTGAGGTATGCATTATGACCTTCATCCTGCAGATAAGAAAACAGATGAGATGGTTAGGTTTACACTTACTCAGAGTTAACATGCCCAGTAGGTGGAAGGCTGCCCTGAATTCTCAGATCTAAGAGTGCAGATTCTGTTCCTTCCATTCATCCATGGCTTACTTTTGGAAGACTCAGAAGCCCAATTATATCTACATTTCTTTTCCTGATATAAAGGTCATGATACTTCAATTTTAGATATTTTTAGAGTATTTTAAGGCTTTATAAATCATATCAGACTCATTTTCTGAGTTTCCAAAAGATTAGGTAGGTAAGGGGGAAGGATTTTAAGAACACAGGAGCCTATTACAAGACAACCAAGCTGTGGGGCACATAAGGATGTAACTGGCCTAACAATTGACTAGACCTAGGATTGGAATTTCACCACGAGGAGATCTCAAATGAATAAGGAAGTACAAGGCATTCAATTGCATTGGTTTCACTATATGAGTATAGTAGAGATAACATAAATAAGTATACCTGTATAACATTTTGATTTTTGAAGTTTGTTCATACAGATTATATAGCTCACTGCTCCTTACACCAATTCTGTGATAGAGGTACTAATATCACTCGTAACTGATAAAATTGAAATTCACACTTAGCAAGTAGCTGACAGAGTCTTGGTTTAAATGTATATCTTCTCATTCCTGACCCTGTGTGTGTTCCCTTACAGCAAGGTATTTTGCTGCAAATGAGATCCTCAGACATTGAGGTGGTTATTTTGTAGTTTTAGCTTCATGAACAAACTGTAAAGGGCAAAGCAGAGCAGGACAGCTTAAGTCCCAACCAACAATACTAATGGGAAAGCTACATCTTTCCTTTTTCTCCAGAAATAAAATAACAAGAAACCTCCAGTATAATGGCAAGTGGGCAATGTAGCTGTTTTGCAATTAACAAAGTTTAAAGGACCCTCTCTGAAAATTGTGCCCAACAGCCTTAATTACTAGTTTTACCATTAATCTGAGTAATCTATTATTCTCTGGTATATTTTTAGCCACCTCTATTTTTCAACTGACTATCTTGCAGTTAATACTATCATTAATGCTGGGGTATTTGCATAAATAATTTGAAATTAGGTACTCAGTGATTGTGTTGACAATAATAAAAATTCTCAATATATTCACAGTTAAACAAGAAAAGAATACCATACAAACTCGTAATCTTCAGTGCTTCTCCCAACAACTTTAACACTGTTTTTGTTTATACAATAAATCAGATCGAAGTAGCTTGTAATAGGTAGAGAAACTTGTTATTAGATATCTGAGTTCTAATTCAGCTTATTCTCTCTAAATATAGCTTTTTCATCTGAAAATCAGAGGTAACACTGCCTAGTATATGGGTATTTTGTATATTATATATGTTAAACATTATATCTAGTTTAAACATTATAAGAAATGTTTTAATTATTATATTTTATAATTATATATAATTGTTATTGTGCAATATTGTATATAACAAGTACTAAACATTATAATTACAATATATATTATAAAAATATGTTAAATATATAACATATCTAATAGGTAGCCTGAACCCAATTCATGGCACCTATTGGGATTATAGAATGTTCTATGTACAGTTAAATTGCTCTCTCCTGGAGCATCTAAAACAAATAATGGAGCAAATGGCATAAATACTGAACATTGGATTAAAGAACGAACTTAAATTAGTTGGGGAAATATGATTATCTCAGAGCAAAATTCAAGCAGTACTCTTTAAAATTAAAATAGGAAACAGTTTCAATACATATGTGACATGACAATTCTGCAGAATATTTTGATATAATAAAAGAAAGCCATGGTAATTTGGAAATTAAAAATGGGAGTATGTATCCTATGTATTCCAATAAAATTTGGAGGCCTGAAATGAGATTTTCTGTAATTGATATAAAGACTGTATTCTGTAACTACATATTTAAAGATAAAAGAGTGGAGCACCTGGGTGGCTCAGTTAATTAAGTGTCAATCTCCTAATCTTGGCTCTGTCATGATCTCACAGTTCATGGGATAGAGCCCTGTGTTGGGCTCTGCTCTGACAGCATGAAGCCTGTTTGGGATTCTCTCTCTCTCTCTTTCTCTCTCTCTCTCTCCGCCCCTCCCCAGCTTATACAGTCAGATACTCTTCTTCTTCCTCTCTGAAAATAAATATTTGAAACATAATAAGTAAAAATAAAGGAGAGACTACTAAAAAGTTCAGAAGTTTATTACAGGAAGTGAAATAGATTCCAAGCAATGCATTGAATAAGAAAGAGCTAAGGAAATAAAGATTTATTTTTCTAACAGGGAAATAAAAGTGATAAAGGAAGGTATGATGTACACTATGAAAGTGGCTTGTGGCTTCATTTTAAGCACTGGTAAAAGCAGGAAGGAATCTGTCAGACACTCTTTTAAATAGCAGAGGGCTTGGTGATTCAGAATTATGAGAAAAAAATCATAGCTTTATTGGACTCTTGGCTTACAGTATTTACAGTTGCAATAATGCAAATGTCTATTACTGATCTGCAACTCTATGAATACACATATAAACAAAGTAAAAAACTCATTATGCAACAGAAATAAATCTTATCAATCTTTACAAAAAAAATTAAAGAACAAGATGATAGGTTGAGAGGTGGAAACAGTGTTAGCTGGGGTGTTGAAATCCTTCACACACAAATGGAAGTCAAGCTATACAGAAATGAAAGAGAAATGACTAAGGCAATTATTTGACCCTAAAAAATAAGAGACGAATCTAGTAACATAATTATATTAAGGGAGAATACATGAATTAAGAGATGTTTATTGTCCATAAATTAAAAGTAGGCATTAAAAAAAGCATATATTCCTACTCAGAAATATGAAGGTAAAAAAAAACAACAGAAAAAGAGCCCTAAAATGCACTTTTTACCCTTCTGTACTATTAGATTTTGAAAATATAAAGTACAAGTTTAAATTAAAAAATTAATAACATAATTTAAAGTTATTGAAATTGAAAAGTAGATATGGACAGTTTTAAATAGTTGCTTTCACTGGTACTATATCATGTCAGCCGGAAGTATCCTACAGAGTGCACTTTGAAAACAAGACTGGCTAAAGAGTAAGTTTAAATTTTTCTTCTAACCAAAGAGAAATTATTTATTTGCGCTTTATGTTTAAATGCACTGAACAATCCTTTAGTATATAAAGTACAATCAAAGATAACTGCTGTTTCAGATGGTACCAGTCAGTACCAGTAACCACTGTGTTACTGAGGCTTAAACACACTTTCATAGTAAGGTAATAAAATATGGCAATATAGATAGGATATACCTAGAAAAGGAGAGAGTATTCTGGCACACTAGACATTCAAGATATGGTTCAAGTTTATAAATTGCGTGTGTGTTGGGGGAAACAGCCACAAGAATCAAAATTAAATTAATAGAATTATACTAAAAAGACTCAAACACTTTTCTTTGACATTTGTTTTTTTTTTTTTTTCCCATCGTACTCCTACTTCTCCTACCATAATCATGTCATCACTATTCCTTCCATAGAAGCTTAAACGGTAACATAACCTCTTACCATCTTCTATCTTCCATTTATTCAAAACCTTACCAAACATTACATTTAGGGATCTTATTTCTTACTATGCTCTTCCGTATGTCCCCTGGATGCCCAGTGCATTCCCACTCAATTACTTTTATTCATGATGCTCTTTCCACCTGGAATACCCCTTCCTCATGTCTCCATGTTGAAATCTTACCCATTCCTTCTGGTCCATCTCAACTGTCCTCACTGTATACTTATTTAGGGTATAGACCATATCTCCTTAACACTGAGCAGCATATACTTGTGGAACTAAGCTGATCTACTCAACTATGCTTTTCAAGGACCTTCCTACAGGGAATAGTGTAACCTAATTATTCATTTAATAAGTATTAATGAATTAATTAAGAATAGATATAACACTAGGCACATGGTAGACTCTAGATATTTAGACATTTTGGCCTATTGATCTACTTTATAATACTGAAGAGAATAATTTTTGTTACCTGTTAATTGTTAGAGAAGTTTACAATTGTGGTTCCTTTACCTTTATGACCTGGCTGATCACACTAATGATTATTTTGATATTGAGAATTTTATTAAAAATACATTCCAAGATATTAACATTTATCCTTAGGAAAATACAACCCACTTCATATACCATGTTTTATCATGGTATATCTATAGAGACTTCCTTGACTTAGATGATAAGTTATGGTTTTAATTAGGTATTATATTGTATTAGACTCAATTCAAAATATATATTTGGTATTCTATGTTATGTGCATATATTTATATGTTACATGCTGCTTATATTTACTGATATGTTTGGATATATTATGTATCCTGCTTTCAAAAACTCTAAACCCCCTGAGGGCAGTAAATTCATTTAAACATATTACCACCTAATAGGTACTCAGGCTCTTAAACAGAAAAAGCAGTACAGAAAGATAGGTAAAGAGTAAAATTTTAGAAAAGTAAATTTATTTGTTCAAATATGATCATCAGGCAGATGATAAAATATGTAAAAACTACTTTTTAAAAAAGTATTCACCTTAGGAAATTATAACTCACTTTAAAAAATATTGAACTTGATGTTCCACATTAAAACTTTTTTTCCCTTTTAGTTGGCCCAAATTATCATTTGTCAAAAAGGAAATAAAGATTCTCAATATATGATTTAAAACTGTATTCCAATTGGCTTTTACCACTAATATCCTGTTGCTATTACAATTTTTTTTTTTTATTGACAACTACTAGTGAAGGAAAACACTACCATATCTCATAGGAGTTACTACCTGGCATGATACCATCCCTGAGAATATGTGTGAATGGGATCAATAAATCAGTGTCCAATCACCACTTCCTGCTCTATCATGGGGCCATAAATGTTCATCATGGGATCTTAGCCAAAGCTGCCCTTGTTGACTGGGCTGTGTCTTAGTTAAGCTAGTGGTTAACTAAAACAACTAGAAAGGAGAAAAGCCAGAGACACAAACACCTCTTTTCACTGTGTTAATATCTCTTTTATAAAGATGTTCCTCTTTTTAAAAAAAAAATCTTCTCCCACATTATAGGCATCTGTGCAAGAAGTATAGCAATTTCAAACTCTATTTGCACTCATTTATATTTGTCTCCTGCTACTAGACAATAAAGTTCTTCAAAGTAGGCATTTATATCCTCACAACAAAAACAATGTATGTATTTTTGTTCAATGAAAAGAAAGAAGGAATATCAGAAAGAAAGAAATTAGGAATTTTCCTAAATAGGTCCATAGAACTGAGATTTAGATGTTTGGGATGCTGGAGATATTATTAATGGCAAGATTTTAAAGCTAAAGGATTAGAATACATAAAACATTATTATCATCTATCATGCACCTTCATCATGACTCCATGAATTACTATAAATTGCTTTGCTATGAAAACTTTTACTAACAAACAGATTTACAAGTTTGGGCCAATTATTTCAAATTCTACCTTGGAGTCTTTCTATGACATGACCCAGATAGCACAGTATTCAGTGTGAGATAGGACATTATTATATCTCATTCAGAATGTTTTGTTATTGAAAGGACTAGGATCTTATTTAGCAAAATCACTTTAGGCATTACTCAAGGCATGGATTACATAAGCAACATTTGAGCAATATTCCAATAGTGAATTCAGCAGAAAAAACTTAGAATTTGAACTATATGTAGTTCAAATATAATATATATATATTATTTATTGGGAATACTAACCAGGGCTACTGAATACGGTTGGAAAAAATATGTACCAAGCAGTAGCAGAACAATATACTAACTTGGTGAATTTTTCTACTGGCTACCAGAAAAAGGCTATAAAAAGGAATTTGATGTTAAAATCAAATGAAATCAAATAATGAAAGAAGAATACATGAGAATGATAACTGTCACATATGTCAAGTACAACTATGAATCCCATCTTTAGTTCTGTACTATGGGTTGCTGAGCCTTAGAGTCAAAAGTTGTGAGATATATGTCCTCCTATAGCTCTAATCCATATACTTGTGTTGAAACAATTGAGATAGACTAAACTGAAAGGGAACCAAATTTAGGAAAAAAGAGATCAAGTGTTAGAATTTATTTTTAAATATCTTTGAAATAGCTAGGTATGAATGCCAAACAGAAAAATGAGTAAGGACATTCTAGCTCAGAGAAAAGAAATCTAAATTGGAACTATTGAGACCATTAGAATATGGACAGCAATAGTAAGAGATGAAATTGTAGGATGTGATTATATCCAAAAGAATTCAAATATTTATGCATTAATTGAGAAGGAAAATGTGACATAGACAATGAAGAAGAAGAAACCAAGACAATGTATTGTCATGGAAACTATCATGACAAAATGCTTTTAATTTCTTTTGTATATATTAGTATGTGAATAGTAAAGTAAGATGGGAGAAGGTTGTATGTGAATGGGAGTAAAAGAATGAAGACAATGTATTTATGGACAACATTTTGAGACACCTGGCAGTGAAGAGAACCAAAGCAAAAGTGATTGGCAGAGAATGTGGCAATCAAAGGAAAAATTTTGTTTGTTTATTTTTAGAAGGGGTAGCTCGGGGTGAAGAGCTTAGCCTAGGGTAGAGTAAGCGCTCAATATATGATAATTTTTTTACCACTGCCACCACCATCATCATCATCATTATCAATCTAGAGCCCTTGGAATTAATTGGCAAAAGGTTAATAATATTATTATTGGTCACTTCAAATACTACTACTAATAATAATTTATCAATCACTGCTTAAACCAACCAGTTAGATGAAGTAGTTATTATTTCTCACAAATTTATAAATAAAGCATTTATGGTAAAGAATTTGCAAAATAACTGATAGCTTCATCTGTCAAACGTAAAAGCCTATGCTGTCTTCCTACAACATATTATAGCCTTAAAGCACTGAGTGAGAACTGCTCATTTAGTTCTGTGGTTCTTCCAAAAGGATTTACTCACCACTAAATGTTTCATCTGAAATCAATGCTTGACACTGTCGAACAGAATTAATCTCTGCCAACATACATTATTTAACAAGCTTTTTGACTAATTACTAAAAATATGATAGACATATATGGTTTAGCACTAAATGATCTGATCCATATCACTGCTGAGAATTGGTGTTTAAATATCAAAGCCTTCCTACAAAATACACAGCTTTTCTATAGAGAAAGGCCGGTAAAATAAGAGGAGGCTTTTGGAAACAGACTTGCCATATCATCTGTTATTTGTTACTTAACAAAATCTTTGCTGGTAAGGGAAAAGAACTTCAGAGGGACAGAAGGAAGAGGAAAAAACTTGTTTTGTTATTAAAAATTCTGCAGTGTTTTATTTCCTTGTTATTATAGCTTAAATTGAGATTTGCAAAATGAAAAATATCACTTTTTTAATCTTCTTAAAGATAATGGAGTTGTCGATTCATTTCTTTTTCCGACTATTCTTCCTAGATGAAAATAAAAAAAGTTGAGACAGAAACTATGACCCAGATTCCGGCTCTAACCCTCCAGAATTTAACTTCCTTCTTTTTTGTAAGCTGTCAACTTCACAGCTAAAGCCTGCGGTGCATGTCTCATTAAGAGCGATTCCATTTCCACAGAAAGGACAAACCTCTATATAGAACCGTGTGTCAATGGGTCGGGTGGGTTGGTGAGTTATTCATTTTGCCTGTTTTAGCTTGCAAGTCACCTATGATCCTGGATTCTAACTGGATCTAATGACAACCCGGAAATTCCCTCATCTCAGCTGAAGGCTGAAAATCTCTGCAGCAGAGCCAAAGCTGTTCAAGCTTGACAGATTTTGCTGAAAAGAAGTAACTTCTCTGACAGCAGCTCCCTGGCCTGCCACTACCTTCTCCAGTTTATATCTGTCCTGTCTGGCTTCTGTGGTTGCTAGATTCTGTCTGAGAGGACTGTAACTCCCACAATACCTAGAGCAGTGACTCAGTTTGGAAATATCTGTCTGGACCATCATTTACTGCAGGACTGAGAAATGAGCAGAAAGAATTGGAATGTAGTGCAATAGCCAAATTAAGCTTCTTTCAGGAGTGGGCCAACCATGCTGTGTTCTATGATAATGGTCTTGGTGACGGTTTTCTGTAGTTCAGATCTATGCTGTCCGATTATGTAGCCATTGGCCACATATGGCTATAGAGCATTTGGCATACGGATAATTCAAATTAGGATATTCTGCCACGATAAAACAAAATAGATTTCAAGGACTGTATGACAAAAGAAAGTAAAAATCCCCATTAATACTTTATGATATTACATGTTGAAATGATAAAATTTTCAATGTATTGGGTTAAATAAAGTATATTTTTAAAATTAATATCACTTGTTTCTTTTTTTGAGACTAATAAGTTAAACATTCAGAGCAGATTGACATCCTGTATTTTTAAGGGTAGAATTTAAAACTCCTAGAACACTTTATGATACCCGGGATTTTTTTATCATCTAGTGTCTAATCTTTTTCTCTAGCCTCATTGCCTGCATTTTCTTTATGCATATAGCACATGTTTCAGCCATACCAAAGAATATTCTGATCACCAAATACACCATTCTTTTTACACATCTCTAGATTTCACACAAACTCTTTTTTCCTGAGATATCTTCTGTGTAGCTAATTCTGGCTCATACCCCAAGACTCAGCAGAGTGACAGAACTCCCTAACTCTCCAGTTCTAAATAGATACCCTCTACTGTACTCTCACTGACCACTTCTACTTCAACATCAGAGGATTTTTCATGTTTTATTGTAATTATTTGACTTTCTAAGAGACCATGAACTAATCACCAAAAGGGGTTATATATTAATTACCCTTTTTTCTTTAGACCATAGGCAGCCAAATTTTTCTTCAATAAATGTATTTTATAAAATTAGTATTAACTTTTCTCCCAGGTTCACTGACATAATTGACATATAACATATAACATAAACTTAAGGGGCAAATGTGATGAGTTAACATACATATACACTATGAAATTATTACTATAATAAAATTAGTTAACATATCCATCACTTTACATAGTTGCTTTTTTTTTTGAGAATATTGAAGATCTACTCTCTTGGCAACTTTAACTGTTAACTACAGTCGCTATGCTGTATATTAGATCTTCAGAATTTATTCATCTTATACCAGCAAGTTTGTACCCTTTGACAAATATCTCTGTTTCTTCCGCCCCCTGGCCCCTGCAACCACCAATTTACCCTTTGATTTTCTGAGGGTAGAAATTTAGATTTCACGCGTAAGTCAGATCATACAGTATTTGTGTTTCTCTGCTTAGTTCCCTTAGCATAATGCCCTCAGGGATCATTGATTTCTCATTTAAAAATTATTATTGAGCATCTATTATAAATAGCTGTGCAAAGCAGCTCCGCTATTGAAGTTGCTCTGCATTTGCTATAGTCCAAAGAGGCTGAGCTGGACTAAGATCAAGTCTATGGTGAAGGGCTGAACAACTTAGGAACCTGTACCTTGAATAGCTTAAGAGGACAGTGTTTGAAACTTGTAATTCAACTTACCACCTGCATGGTCTTTGAGAAACCACATAACTTTTTTTGTGAATTTTTCTCTGTATCTATAAAATGATATGCACTCTTTTAAGCTTTAGACTTGCATCCTATGTGGTTTTGTTATATTGTAATAATTATAAAGAGGATTGTAACCATTTTCTCCATTCCTTTTACATGTGATTGCTCCAAATTCTATTTTTCATGTCTCAAAATATGTATTCTGAGCCTTATGGATAATTCCTAAATTGTTTGCTTTAATTTAAACGTTTCAAGAGTCAGAGCTTCTACTTAGTGCAGAGTTATTGGAAAGGTGTTTCATAAAATGTCTCTGGTAATATTTGAAAAATAGTCTTCATTAAAGTGGGAAATTTTGCTATTTATTTAACTATAATGAATTCAATCATCTGTTCTACCTATACTTTTAGACATATCAAGTATTAGTTGGTATTTTTAGAGATCTCATTCTTCATAAGATCTGCTTAGTGTGATAAAGTCTTTTACTTTTTTTTTTTTGTCTGCTTAATGTTCTCATGTCAAGTTGTTAAAACATTCCAACAATTCAATAAATTCCCCACCAGATGAAAGACATTCATTTTTATATGTGTCAAACCAAAGGAGAACTAAACTCTATAAATATATTTCTAAAAGAACTAAAATTGCTGATAAAAAATGAAAATAAAATTGCTTATTGATAATAACTAGAAAACTATGGGGGGAAATGTACATTTCCTTGTAAATAAGGTGTGTGTGTGTGTGTGTGTGTGTGTGTGTGTGTGTGTGTACCAAAAATTCCCTAGGTGTGTCTGAGAGTCTGTTCTAAGGCAAAGGAAAAGATCCTGGTCTACGACCATAAAATCTGTGATTTTAGATCTCATTCAAACAGAAGCCCAATTAGGAAGTTGACTCTAGGTTTTATACACTTATAAGTGCCAGTAAAAATCTTCCTTAATATGGGGAAAAGGGAGGAGTAGGTGGAGGAAGACTAACTCAGCTTACTAGCTTCTTAATCTTGGGTAGTTTCCATGGATCCCAGATTCAGTATCTTCAAAATAGGTCCCATTCCACTCAATATCCAAGCATTTGCTGAAATGAATTTTAAAAAAGTACATACAGCTGAGGGGTGTGAGGTGTTATATCTGTCAATATAATATCAATTTTAACATGTAGAGGACTGATATAAGAATGTCCATATATATGTATGTGTGTATATGATATTTATATAGCTATATGATATACACACATATGTATGTTCCTATGCATACATAGGTATGTATATACTATAACAGAAGTACAAAGTACTGAGTCAGATGTAGGCAGAAGAGATTAAAGAAAGAAGAGATTGCTTCTAATTGGACACATCAGGTGACTTATAAATGACATCCTTTTGCTCTTTCTGTTTTCTCCTTCACTTATGTCTAAATAATTTCTTTATTATTTTAATTTTGCTTATTTTTTATTTGAGTGTAGTTCGCAAACAACGCTACATTAGTTTCAGGTATACAACAGAAAGATTCAACTTCTCCATACATTATACTATGGTCACCACATTTGACATAGTAAACAACTTAATTAGACCCCATTTCAAAGACCTAGTTTTGTCACATGAAGTAGATGTTATCAAACTTTTCTTCATCTGCCCCACACGATTATGGGAAACCATAATGTAGGACTGAGGGAAAAAAAGAATGAGACAGGGAAGGAAAGGAAGCCAATACAAGAGTGGATTACTGAGGCTACTGGATTGCTCATTTTGTTAGACAATCTTTCAAGAGCCATATAAGGCCATGTTGAGGAGGAAGGTAGAAGAATATGTCCACAGTCTTTCATTTGCCAACAGTTAAAGATTACTTCCTCAGGGCATTATTTTTCCTGCTTTGCTCCCTAATCACGAGCTGGCTCCAAGCAGTTTGCCTTAGTACAGCAAGGGAGCTCTTAAGTAGAATGTAAGAGGGATGTGGAGAAGACAAGGCACTACTAATCTGTACCCATGTGAAATTATTCCAAGTCCATGAGAAGTTGGTTATTGTATTCTTGGCTGGGAATGGAACTAAGAACAAAGGCCTGGAAACAGAGGAAAGCAAAAAGATTTGAAACAGTATCTTAAGTGATATCTGATATTGGGGAGGTAAAATGTTGGGGTTATTTTTTAAATGGTTTTTTAATTATTTTGGGAAAGATAGAGAGAACACAAGCAATAAAGGGACAGAGAGAGAGAGATAGAGAGAATCTCAAACAGGCTCTGTTCTATTGTGGGGCTTGATCTCACAACTCGGGAGATCATGACCTGAGCTGAAACCAAGATTTGACACTCAACAGATGCACCCAGGTGCCCCAAACAGTGGGGTTATTTAAATTATTTGCAAGTGCTTCTGGTTTTTTTAGCTTTCAACAAGGTGTTTGCTGGTCTCCCATGATATGAGGGATGTTTGGTGGTAAATGTTTAACAACTACCTCCCTGAAGGGACATGCATGCCTGTTTGTGTGTGTGTGTGTTACAAATATTATTGATTATAAAATTCATGTATGTAGCACACACTTTAAAAATAATAGAATACACAATGTTCTTTATTATAAATTCCATATAGCCAGTTAACTTTCACAAAATGCTTTCAGTGAATTTTGCCAAAATCTTATATCCATAGACAGTGTATGTTCACAATTGACCAGTGTATTTTTATATGAATATTAACTGAAAATTTTATATAGGTTAATGTGTTTGATAAGTGAAGCCAAATAACTGTACTCAGAATTCTGCTTACCAACCAATACTACAAATAACTTCTCTGCTGAATCACAAAATAGTTTCAAATGTTAGAGGAATTTTTTTATATATTGTACAATCACAATGTTATGGTTACAGACTTGACAAACTTAAGTTTAATCTGAATTGTTACGCTTTTCTCCATCCTTTAAAGTCCAGACAATAAAAACCAAGCCCTGATTTTTAGTGTGTCAATTTCTATGGTGTAAATATTCCCACCATGACCAATTTCAAACTACTAGTGTGAGGTCGGTAAACATGGAGTTGGAAAGGAATGCACAGTAACACACCAATATAGTATATTGACCGTATAACTACTGTCACTGTATATAGCTTGAGTATAGAAAACTGTAAAATGTGGTCAAATAATTAGTAATAGTCTGTTTTTATTAGAATTTATTGATAATTTACTTTTTGAAATTTAGTTATAAATTATATATTTTAATTTTTAATAATGGCTAAGCTTAACAATAGGCTACTAAAAATTTAACATTTCTCTTGTGCATTCTTCTATGAGCTGTTGCCAGCACAGAAAGGATACACCAATAAAATCTTTTAAGATTCTGCTAGCCAATAGTCTCTGTGTTCTTTATAGTTACCCTAGGACTTTGAGAGGGCCACTGCGGTTACAGTGGCCATAATTCAGATCCCCTTTGTAAAGATCCAGTACTGTAGAGGAGTAAGTTTAATATAGAAAAAGGAGTATTATAACACTTTTGATTGGGTTCAGTAAAAAGCCTGTTCATGAAGTAGAATTAAGTTGGGTCTTACAGAAGGAATGGATTTGGTCCATTGGGAGATAACATTCCAGAGGGAGCTAAAAGAACACACACATGTTGAGGTGGATAAGTGTGTGATAAATATCCAGTCTTCCCACCTCAGAGATGACAAAAAGGAAGGGCCAGATCCAGGCCAGGATCACAGTGCGGAGGCCCTAACCTGACAGATAAAGAGGCACAAAGGAGGGGGTTTGAGAGAGCAGATGACATTATCCGAATTGCACTTAAGAAAGAATACCCCAGTGGGGCACCTGGATGGCTCAGTTGGTTAAGCATCTGACTCTTGGTTTCAGCTCAGGTCATGATCTCATGGTTTTGAGTTCGAGTCTCACATTGGGCTGACAGTGCAGAGCCTGCTTGGGATTCTCAGTCTCCCTCTCTCTGCCCTTCCCCTACTAGTGGTGTCTCTATCTCTCCCAAAATAAATAAATTAAGTGAAAAAAAAACAAAAACAAAAAAAAAACAAGGGGCATCTGGGTGGCTCAGTCAGTTAAGCGTCCAACTTTGGCTTAGATCATGATCTCACGGTTCGTGGGTTCGAGCCCCACATTGGTCTCTGTGCTGACAGCTAGCTCAGAGCCTGGAGCCTGCTTCAGATTCTGTGTCTCCCTCTCTCTGACCCTCCTCTGTTCACGCTGTGTGTGTGTGTCTCGCTCTCTCTCAGAAATAAATAAAACATTAAAAATATTAAAAAACAAACAAACAAATAAGAAAGAATACCCTAGTAATGAGACAATAGAGTGGAGTGGTGGTCTAGAGAGAAACAATAGAGTATTGTAATTACAAAGTTTAGAAGTAATAAGGATGGTGATAATGGAAACAAAAGCATAATGGTGTGTAGGGCCTACTTTGTAATCTAATTCAGAGGGAGTTCATGTGGAATATAAAGTGAATGATGGTCTTTGGGATTATGCTATGTGGTCTTTAAAAAACTGACAAATGATTACTTCATGTGACATTAGAGAGAAAGCAGGAAGCCTACTTAGGAGGTTAACACAGTTTTCCAAGTGAGAAATGGGGGTAACTTAAAACTAATGACAGTGGACATTATATCCATGGGCTGAATTATGTGTTCCTCAAATTTATATGTGGAAATATTAGTACTCCAGTATCTTGGAATATTACTCTATTTGGAGACAAAAACTTTGAATAATTAAGGTAAAATGAGGTCAAATGGGTAGTCCCAAATCTGACATGATTTATGTCCTTACAAAAAGAAGATTAGGGCACAAACATGCAAAAAGGGAAGATGAAGTGAGAACACAGGAAGAAGACAGCTACCCACAAGCCCAGGCCCTAAGGAGGAAACAACCCACTCGAAACACTGATCTTGGGCTTCCAGCATCCGGAACTGTAAGGAAA
This sequence comes from Hyaena hyaena, assembly GCF_003009895.1. Taxonomy (NCBI): domain Eukaryota; kingdom Metazoa; phylum Chordata; class Mammalia; order Carnivora; family Hyaenidae; genus Hyaena; species Hyaena hyaena. The sequence continues at coordinate 904,881 of NW_024081092.1, read as the reverse complement.
CAAATTTCTATTGTTTAAGCCACCTACTTTATGGTCCTTTGTTAGGCTGCCTAAGCAAATGAATATAGCCCTCTGCAGCCATCCTTAGCTAGGATAAAAAGTAATATATTTTGTGATCAGAGGAATCATGATATTTGGAAAAGATATTGGTGTCTATAATACGTAGAGTTTGATTCTTACATCAGCAATTTCTGAAATGCATGAGTCTGGGCAAATTATTTAAATGTTTCTGAGCTTCAATTTTTAGTGTTTTATTTATTTCTGAGAGAGAGACAGCATGCGAAGGGGAGGGTCAGAGAGGGAGACACAGAATCTGAAACAGGCTCTGAGCTAGCTGTCAGCACAGAGCCTGACAAGCGCCCCGAACCCACAAACCATGAGATCATGACCTGAGCCGAAGTCAGACGCTTAACAGACTGAAACACTCAGGCGCCCCTGAGCTTCAATTTTTAAAATCACATCATATATAATACAATAGCCACCAGCCCAAACTCTGGCACAAAACAAGTATGACAAAGGTTAGTTGTTAGTTCTCTCCTAGTTTTTTCTTCCTAACAGGCAGTCACATAACAGGACTTAAGAGAACAACTCTAAGTTAGACTAAGTTTAAAATGTCATTTGAATTAATCAAACCTTGGTTCAAATTCTGGCTCTATCATTTGATGGCTTTTGGGCAAGTTACTTAATCTCTCTAAACCTTTGTTTCCTAATTGATAAAATTCTCATAAAGTAATTATCAGGATTAAATGTGATTTTACATGTGAAATGCTTACAAGATAAATAGTGTTTAATACATAAAAATGAGTCAACAAGTATTACTATTACTAATCACATGCTATTTGTAAGTTATTTTTCTTAGACACAGGTATTTGCCATCACTGTCTATAGCCAACTTTTCTCAATAGGAATTCTTCCTACATGGTTTGCTTCTATTCTCAATGCATCAGCTAACACCCATGGCTCCTAATTTATATCTCCAGTTAGATACCTGGCAAATGTTAATTCAACTACTGCCAAGAATTCTGCTGAGAAATTTAAGACCAAAGTTGTTCATTAGATATGGTGGTGCATTGAATGTTCAGTAGTGTTGCTACAAAGTAACATTTTAGTGTTTCTTAGGAACAGGATTTCTATCCCTGTTGCCGATGTAGGCACCTTCCATAGCAAATTAGAACAGAAATAACCTCTGTCATCAGGGAACTTAATAGCTAAGGCATCTTGATTGGATTCACCCAGTGTTTTAATAAAATCACTCACGGTCCAATTCTCTTGTCCTCATTCTGTTGCTGATGAAATCCCAGGATAGTACCAAAGTGTTGGCTTTTTTCACTCTGTTGCACTAATGTCTGCTCTTTTCCCCATACTCTAATCCTTTAATCATACCTTTGGGATACTAGTGTGTAGTAAACCATTTGGGATTATCTAACACATAAGAATAGCAAGTTATTCTCTGAAGCACATGGAAGCTGCCAATGTGGCTTATTTCCTCCCTGTCCCTCAAGATATCTTTGATTCCTCCAAAGGCTCCATGGGGGCACTCCGGGCTGAGAGAAATCCTTGAAATGGAACTCCTGTTTATTTCCAACTTTGCATTTCAAAAAAAAATCAGGAGACTATAGATGTTGGCGAGGATGTGGAGAAATGGGCACCCTTCTACACTCTTCGTGGGAATGTAAACTGGCGCAGCCCCTCTGGAAAACAGTATGGAGGTTCCTCAAAAAATTAACAATAGAACTCCCCTATGAGCCAGGAGTAGCAAGGCTAGGACTTTACCCAAGGGATACAGGAGTGCTGATGCATAGGGGCACATGTACCCCAATGTTCATAGCAGCACTCTCAACAATAGCCAAAACATGGAAAGAGTGTCCATCAAGTGATGAATGGATCAAGAAGATGTGGTTTATCTATACAATAGACTACTACATGGCAATGAGAAAGAATGAAATCTGGCCATGTGTAGCAACATGGATGGAACTTGAGGTGTTATGCTGAGCGAAATAAGTCAGGCAGAGAAGGGCAGATACCATACGTTTGCATGCATAGGTGGATTAGGAGGAACTTAACGGAGGACTGTGGGGGAGAAGAAGGGGAACAACAGTGGGGGAGAGGGAGAGAGGCAAACCATGAGAGACTCTTGAATGCTGAGAACAAACTGAGGGCTGATGAGGGTGGGGGAGAGGGGAAGTGGGGTGATGGGCATGGAGGAGGGCACTTGTTGGGATGAGTACTGGGTGTTAAATGGAAACCAACTTGACAATAAACTATTTAAGGGGAAAAAAGGAAGTTAGATTTGGAAACCATTTTAGGATTCAAGACTATGTTGGGTCATGAACTCATGGAACAAAAGGCCAGCTATGAACAAAGTGAATGACCATGGTCATGCTTTAACAGGAACCCATTATTATTCATACAAACAAGATATCTTGAAAACATTTTCCTGGCAACAGACTCCTCTGCCTGTTTATTTGAGATAGGTGTTTAATCTGCTTTATACTTGCAGTTCTTCAGCCCCTTGACCTCAGTGATTTGCCTAAAGGGGTGAGATGTTACCTAAATGGATCACCAGGTCTTCTGTTTGGATTTCTCAAACTCAATTTCAAAGCTAATATAGGATATCTCCTTCCTGTCTGCAAAATCTCTTCATTCTCTGCAAAAATGTGAGCCAAGAGTAGTCTGCATGGTTATGGATTCATGAAGAAATAAAAAAAAAAAAAAAAAAAAAAATAGGACAACGGCCAGCATGAATAAAAGAGGAATTAAGAGATGGATAGTGCATCTATCAGAATTAGACCCCTGGTTGTACTTGTTAGTTTCTCATACTGTATCCACAGCTTTCACAATTACATATATAAATGAATCCCATTTTCTGCTTAAGCTAGCTTGGTTTCAATTTCTTTCACTTACAATTAGTATATTAACTGTTGTTCAAATCAAAACAAGAAATGAATATAAGATGGAGGAAGGAATAATTTCATAGAGGTTTTAGAACCTTAGTTAGGCCATAAAGGAACGTTGAAAAAGAAATACTTGGGGAGGAGTTAAGATGGCAGAGAAGTAGGGGGACCCTGGAGTTTCCCTCAAACACAGCTGTATTGAGGTCAGGTCAATATAGCACCCAGGAACACCCAGGAAGTTGATCTGTGGAATGGCAGAAGGACCTCCACAGTTGGAGGTAGTCAGCCTGGCAGGCTTACTTTAGCAAACAAATAAAAGCACACATAGCTAAAGTTCCAAACACTCCCTGCTGCAATCAAAGAGGAGCTCTGCAGACGACTGACCAGTGGGAAAGAGAAGCCAAAATGCAAGAGCAGAGTGTACACAGCATACACCAAAAATACTTCCTGAAGCACTAGGCTCGGGACAGTGTATGACCCATTTTTAAGATAGCAGTACTGTCAGGCAGGAAACATAACAAGCATTTAAAACACGCAAAAGATAGAAATTTACCTGAAATGACAAGACAGAAGAATTCTCTCCAAACAAAAGGTCAAGAAGAAATCATAGCCAGGGACTTGCTAAAACACAGATATAAGCAATATATCTGAACAAGAATTTAGAACAACAGTATAAAATAGCTGAGTTTGAAAAAAGCAAAGAAGGCACCAGAGAAACTCTTACTGCAGAGATCAAAGACCTAAAAACTAATCAGGTTGAAATAAAAAAAAAATGCTATAACTGAGATGCAATACTGACTGGGTATAGTCACAATGAGGATTAGAGAAGCAGAGGAGAGAGTAGGGGATATAGAAGATACACTAAACTGGATGATCTTAACAGATATATTCAGAACATTTCATCTTAAAGCAACAGAATACACATTCTTCTCGAGTGCACATGGAACATTCTCCAGAATAGATCACATACTGGTCACAAATCAGCCCTCAACAAGTACAAAAAGATCAAAATCATACCATGCATATTTTCAGATGCTATGAAACTTGAAAGAAACTACAAGAAAAAATTTTGAAAGACCATAAATACTAGGAGATTAAAAAAAATCCTACCAAAGAATGAATGGGTTAACCAAGAAATTAAGGAGGAAATTAAAAAGTACATGAAAGCCAATGAAAATGAAAACACGACACCCCAAAGCTTCTGGGAAGCAGCAATTGCAGTCATAAGAACCAGCAGAAGAAAGGAAATGCTAAAGATTAGAGCAGAAATCAATGGTATTTAAAAAACCCAGTAGAACAGATCAATTAAAACAGGATCTGGTTCTTTGAAAGAATTAACAAAATTGATAAACCTCTAGCCAAGTTGATCAAAAACAGAAAGGAAAGGACCAAAAACATAAAATCACAAATGAAAGAGGAGAGATCACAACCAACACTACAGGAAAACATAAACAATAATAAGAGAATATTATGACCAATTATATGTCCAAAAATTGGGCAATCCAGAAGAAATAGACAAATTGCCAGAAACATATAAACTACCAAAACTGAAACAGGAAGAAGTGGAAAATTTGAGCAGACTTATAACCAGTAAAGAAATTGAATTAGTAATCAAATATCTCCTGACAAGCAAGAGTCCAAGGCTGGATGGCTTTCCAAGGGAATTCTACCAAACACTTTAAGAAGAGTTAATACCTATTCTTTTGAAGTTGTTCCAAAAAATAGAAATGGAAGAACTTCAAAACTCATTCTATGAGGCTAGCATTACCTTGATTCCAAAGCCAGACAAAGACCCCACTAAAAAGGAGAACTACAGACCAATTTCACTGATGATCATGGATGCAAAAATTCTCAATAAGATACTAGCAAACCAGATCCAACAATACATTAAAAGAATTATACACCATGACCAAGTGGGATTTATTCCTAGGATGTAGGGTTGGTTCAGTATACACAAATAAATCAATGTGAAACATCACATTAATAAAAGAAAGGATAAGAACCACGTAATCCTGTCAATAATACAAAAAAGCATTTGACAAAATACAGAATCTTTTCTGTATCCTCACCCTCAAGAAGTAGGGATAGAAGGAACATATCTCAAGATCATACAGGCCATATATGAAAAACCCACAGCTAATATCATCCTCAATTGAGAAAAACTGAGAGCTTTCCACCTATGGCCAAGAACACGACAAGGATGTCCACTTTCACCACTGTTATTCAACATAGTGTTGGAAGTTGCAAAAAATAAATAAATAAATAAAAGGCATCTAAATCAGCAGGAGGATATCAAAATCTCACTCTTCACATATGACATGATACTTTACATGGAAAACCCCAAAGACTCCACCTAAAAAACTGCTAGAACTAATACATGAATTCAGCAAAGTCACAGGATATAAAATCAATGTATAGAAATCACTGCATATCTATACACCAATAATGAAGCAGCAGAAAGAGAAATCAAGGAATCAATCCCATTTACAACTGCACCAAAAGCCATAAAATACCTAAGGAAAAAACTAGCCAAAGAAGTAAAAAAATCTATACACTAATAACTATAGAAACCTTATCAAAGAAACTGAAGTGGACACACACACACAAAAAGGAAAAACATTCCATGCTCATGGGTTGTAAGAACAAATATTGTTAAAATGTCAACTACTCAAAGCAATCTACGTATTTAATACAATCTTGTCAAAATAATACCAGCATTCTTCACAGAGCTAGAAAAACAATTCTAAAATTTGTATGGAACCAGAAAAGACTCTGAAAAGCCAAAGCAATCCTGAAAAATAAACTAAAGCTGGAAGCATCACAATCCAGGACTTCAAGATGTATTACAAAGCTGTAATCATCAAGACAGTTTGGTACTGGCACAAAAACAGACACATAGATCAATGGAACAGAATGGAGAACCCAGAAATGGACCAAGAAACATATGGCCAACTCATCTTTGACAGAGCAGGAAAAATATCCAATGGGAAAAATGAAAGTCTCTTCAGCAAATGGTGCTGGGAAAACTGGACAGCAACATGCAGAAGAATGAACCTAGACCACTTTCTTACACCATACACAAAAATAAAATCAAAACAGATGAAAGACCTAAATGTAAGATAGGAAGCCATAAAGATCCTAGAGGAGAAAACAGGCAACAAACTCTTTGACCTCAGCTGCTACAACTTTTTACCTGACAAGTCTTCAGGGGAAAGGGAAACAAAAGCAAACATGAACTACTGGGGTATTATCAAGATACAAACTTCTATAAAGCAAAGGAAACAATCAGCAAAACTAAAAGGCAACCTATGGAATGGGAGAAGATATCTGCAAATGGCATATCAGATAAAGGGTTGGTATCCAAAATCTATAAAGAACTTAATCAAACTTAACACCAAAAAATAAATAATCCAGTGAAGAAATGGGCAAAAGACATGGATAGACACTTTTTCAAAGAAAACATCCAGGTGGCTAATAGACACATGAAAAAATGCTCAACGTCACTCATCATCAGGGAAATATAAATCAAAACCACAATGAGATACCACCTCACACCCGTAAGAATGGCTAAAACTAACAACAGGCATCAACAGATGTTGGTGAGGATGTGGAGGAAGAAGAACCCTTTTGCACTGTTGTGGAATACAAACTGATGCAACCACTCTAGAAACAGTTTGGAGGTTCCTCAAAAAATTAAAAATAGTACTACCGTACAATCCAGCAATTGCACTACTAGCTCTTTATCCAAAGGACACAAAAATGCTCATTTTAAGGGGCACATGTATCCCAATGTTTATCACAGCACTATCAACAATAGCTAAATTATGGAAAGAGCCCAAATGTCCATCAACTGATGAATGGGTAAAGAAGATGTGGTATAAATATATAAAATGGAATATTACTCAGTGATCAAAAAGATTGAAACCTTGCCATTTTCAACAATGCAGATGGAACTAGAGTGTATTATATCAAGCGAAATAAGTCAGTCAGAGAAACAAATATATTATTTCACTCATTGTGGGATTTAAGAAACGAAACAGATGTACATAGAGAAAGGGAAGGAAAAATAAGATAAAATCAGAGAGGGAGGCAAACCATAAGGGACTCTTCTTCTTCTTCTTCTTCTTCTTCTTCTTTTTAAATTTATTTCTGAGAGAGAGACAGTGTGAGCAGGGGAGGATCAGAGACAGAGGGAGACACAAAATCCGAAGCAGGCTCCAGGTTGTGAGCTAACTGCCAGCACAGAGCCCGACATGGAGCTCGAGCCCATGAACTGTGAGATCATGACCTGAGCTGAAGTCGGACACTTAACCAACTGAGCCACCCAGGTGCCCCTAAGGGACTCTTAAATAGAGAGAACAAACTGAGTATTACTGGAGGGGAAGGGAGTAGGGGAATGGGCTAAATGGGTGATTGGCATTAAGGAGGGCACATGTTGGGATGAGCCTTGGGTGATATGCAAGTGATTATCGCTGATTACTACTCTGAAAACCAATACTACACTGTATGCTAACTAACTTGAATTTAAAAAAAAAAAAAAAAAAAAAGAAGGAAAAAGTAAAGGAAATATTTTAGTAGATGAGAGAGAATTCCAGACATGGGAAAGAACTTCATATGCATTTGAGACAAGGGATAATAAACTATATTTGTGGTTGTTACTAGATTTTTCTTAATTACAGGGTCCACGTGTATTAGCAACAGTAGAAAACACTAAAATACAGAAATGTTTTAAATCTAGGGAGAGAGTTTCAACCTAATACAGCAGACAATGAAATCATTTTTATGTTCCGAGCAGGTAAGTTACAAAATGAAAATAGCATTTTAAAAATCTTTTTCTGGAAGTGATTTGTAGTGAGGACTAGAGACAAGAACACAGTGAAAGATCTCATGAGAAACTGCTGAAGGAAACCAATTATGAGATGACAAGAGCTTGAGATTGGACATGGACAGCAGGAATGGAGAAGAAAGAGTTAACTGGAAAGTCATCTCTAAGAAGAAAATAGTGTTGATTACATGTAACACTAGAATATAGATCAGACCTCAGAGTGCAAAGATAAAATTAGGAGGTATTGATAGTATTTATAGTCTGCAAATTCATGTTCATGGAAGTGAAAGGAAGGATGTAACCAATCTAACTCAGGTAAATCAATATTAGCAAGAAGATGTTAGCATATTAGGGAAGTTTTCGCTCACATGACATTTTCACTCTTCAGAGTAATATAAAAATGCTGATTAATGAAAAAGAATTTATAAATATTAACCAATGGCTATAGTTTTAAACTAAGTAACCTCAACTGCATTTTATTGGCAGCTAAACATATTATAACTCCATAATAAGCATTGGAGAATGAGTTAGACATTATTATACCCAATATACAGACAAAGAAACTGAAGATCAGAAAACATCAGTAACTTGCTGAATATCACAAAACTAATAAATATTAGGAATAGAAACCAGGCTTCTGGAAATAATCAAGTTCTCTTTACATTATGTCACACAGAAAACTTACAAATCCAGTTATCATTTTGCTATTAGGAAAACCCACATTTTCATTTAGAAGAAAAATGAGAAGGACAGAAAAAAAAATTAATGCTATTTAGCACAGTCAGGTTACTCCTGGAAATCTTTGGAAACTAATGAGGGCTACATGTTCCAGAAGATATTATGTTATCATATATGTAAAGAATCATGAGAAATAAAATTAATAGCTGAAGAAGAAAAGCAAGTCAAGATGCAGGAAATCATGCACAAATACAATGCGATGATATAAATTCAATCATCTAAGAATGATAATATTGAGAAATGATGGAAATCAGGGATAATTTATAATTTAAAATTCACTGAAGTGAGTTTTCTAAAGGGTAAATTCATCATAATTTAAGGTGAAGCTGCAATTTCTTTCTCCTTCAAGACCCCTATATTTTAAAAGGGGGACTTTTTAGAATAGATCAAAATAATGTCAGATGTTAACTATACTCTGCATATTAGTGAAAGTACAATAGACTATGTAAAATATTTTGTGCTAATCCGAGCCACCTTTCTAAGAAAAGTTATGCTTTCACAGAGCTTTAATACTAAATACCTCCATTAAATGATAATAAACTAAAGTATGTACAGACTAAAATTGAACAGTAAATATTTATGGAGCATTTACATTTGGAGTCCATGGGCACTGAGAAGCATATACAGAAGACTGAAAAAGTCCATGCCTTGAGAAGTCTACATTGCAGAAAAAAACACTTACTTTAAAATGGAAATAACAATTTGATAAGACATATAGTATAATAAAATACATTGGACTAGAATTTAGATGCTATTTTGTAAGACATGAAGTTTAAAAAGAATACCATTTCAAGTAAAGAGGGAAAGACACATAGCTGAGAGAGTACAAGATCATCAATCAATGATGTATAATCCACTTTGGCTTGGAGGAGAATAATCCCATAGTATAAGAGAAGGTTGTTGGGTTGAAATCACAACATAAAGGCAAGTTATAGAGGATGGTGACTGTGGGTCGAGTTAATTAGCTCCAAACATTTGATCTGAGAATCTTTTGCCCTGACAGCGAGGCATCTTATGGGGATGATTCAAAGAAAAGAGATGTTGTATTTGCTTTTCTGGTTCTACTCTATTTATAGGGTTTCTTACCTGATCTCCATGGCCTCAAAGGGTCTATGGATAGAATTCATAGCATCCATTACTTTGATTAGACAAAAATTAAAAGAAACATACCAAAATTTGTGTAATACAGTATGCCAGTGTTAGAAGAAAACTGATCATATTAAATGCTTAAATTTGAAATCAAAAGAGGTCTTAAATCAATTGTGTAAGATTCAACCTTAATAAACCAGGGAGAAAAAAACAGCAAATTAAACACAAAACAAGCAGAAGGGAGGAAGTAAAGTGAGAGAAAAATATGAAAAATTCTAAAACAGAAAAACAATTGAGAAAATTAATGAGACCAAAATTTAAACAACCATCCATACTGACCAAGATTAAAAGGGAGTTGACACAAATCACAAATATCAGGAGTGAAACAAGGACATCACTACACAGCCTATAGGCATTAAAAATATATTAAAGGAATACTATTAACAACTCTATGATTACAAATTGACAACTTAGATGAAAAGAGACAATTATTTCAAATACACATCTACCAATAGTTCCTCAAGAAAAAGTGGATAATTGTAATAGTTCATATCTAGTAAAAAAATATTAATACTTAAAATTCTTCCAACAAAGAAAGCTCCAGGTTCAGGTCATTTGACTATCCAAATCTTCCAAACATTTAAGGAAAATATAATACCACTTCTATTCAATCTCTTCTAGGAAATAGGATAAAAGAAAGTAATTCACAGGTAACTTTATAAAGCCAGAATTGTTCTAATACCAAAGTCTGAGATACATATTACAAGAAAACTACAAACAAGAAAGTCCTCAATAAAATGTTAACAAATCAATCCTAGCAACTTATAAAAGGGACAATATATCAAAAGAGAGTGGGGTTTATTCTCGGAATGCAATGGTAGGTCAACATTCAGAAATCAAGGAATATACTTCATCATATTAAGATAATAAAGAAAAAATAATATGATCCTGTCACTATTTGCAGGAAAAGGTTCAGACAAGATTCAATGCCCATTCATAATAAAAACTTTTAGCAAAGTATGAATGAAACCTCAGTAACATGATAAAAGACATATACCAAAAATATAAGGATAACACTATACTTCTTGTGAAAGACTAAATGCATTGCCTCTAGATTAGGAATATTGAAAGTGTGTCACCTCCATCATTATGATTCAACATTGTACTGGAACAGTCCTAACCATTGCAATAAAGCAGGAAGAATAAATAAGATAAATTCAGATTGGAAATGAGAAAATAAAACTATCTTCTTTCACAGACATCATTTCCCATAATTGTCCAGGTAAAATATCCCAAGGATTACAAAGTTGTTCCTAGATTAATTTAAGTCATTTTAGCAACAACACAAAATATAGTAACATCACAGAAACATCAATCATATTTCTAAGCATTAGGAATAAATATAATTCAAAGTTTAAACAACAGTGGCATTTATAAAAGCACCACACATAAATTAAATATTTCAAGTATATCAGAACAAAACAGTGTAGGATCCACAAATTGACAAGTACATTGATAAAAGAAATAGTAAGACCTAGGGGCGCCTGGGTGGCTTAGTCGGTTAAGCGTCCGACTTTCACTTAGGTCATGATCTCGCGGTTCGTGGGTTCAGGCCCCACGTTGGGCTCTGTGCTGACTGCCAGCTCAGAGCCTGGAACCTGTTTCAGAGTCTGTAACTCCCTCTCTCTCTGACCCTCCCCTGGTCACGCTGCCTCTCTCTCTCTCTCTCCTAGAAATAAATAAAACATTTAAAAAAATTTAAAAAAAAAAAAAGTAAGACCTAAACAAATGGAGAGATTTGTATGTTCTTGGACTAGAAAATTCAGTATTGTTGATATTTTCTCCCACCTGTAGCCATATATTTGATACAATTTCCATCAAAATTTTGACAGAATTTTTTTGTAGATAGTAAGACATTCATTTTGAAACTTATATGGAAAGGCAAGTGACCCAGAATAGCCAATTTAAAAAACTGGAGCATTCACACTGCCTGATATCAAGGCTTCCTATAAAGTTACACTGACCAAACATTATTGCTGAAAACACAGACACATAGGTCAATGAAACAGAGAAGAGAGAACAAATCTAAACACATATGGCAAATTGTTGTTTGACTTAGTTGCAAAGGCAACTAAGGTAATATAAAGGAGAAAGGATAGTCTTTTTAAACAAGTGGTGCTAGGAGAAATTGGGCATTCATATTTAAAGAAATAGACATCTATGAATCTTTATACCTTATTAAAATTTAAATCAAATGGTTCAGAGATATAAATATAAAATCTAAATCTATAGATATTCAGAAAACAGGAGAATATCTTTGTGACCTTGGGTAGAAAAGTGGTTTTTAGATCTCATACCAAGACATGATTAATAAAATTAAAACAACACTGATATACTGGACTACATGAAAATGAAACACCTTTGCTCTGTGAAACATATTCCCTGAATTTAAAAGACAAGCAGCATACTGGTAAAAAATATTTGCTAATCTCAAATCTGACAAAGTACTTGTATTGAAATCTAGAAAGTACCCTTAAGACTCATCAGCAAGAAAACAAACAATTCAAAATTTAAAAATAGGGTAGGAGGGGGGGCCCTGGGTGGCTCAGTCGGTTAAGCATCCGACTTCGGCTCAGGTCATGATCTCTCGGTTCATGGGTTTGAGCCCCGCGTCGGGATCTATGTTGACAGCTAGCTCAGAGCCTGGAGGCTGCTTCAGATTCTGCATTTCCCTCTCTCTCTCTCTGACCTTCCCCTGCTCATGCTCTCTCTTTAAAAAAAAAAAAAAAAGGGTAGGAGGGGCAGGGATGCAGTACAGAACTAAACCCCCACATGGAAACCCACGTGTGGGTAGGATGTCACAGGCACGGAGGTTCTCCCTGAGGAGCAAGGGGATCAAGCTCCACATCAGGCACTCTCCACCCTGGAGACTGACACAGAGAAAACAAGCTCTCATAATATCTGGGTTTAAAAATCAATAGTAGTGCTTTACTTGGAGAGCTTTGAAAATTAGTGAGGTTTAACTCTGGAAAAGTTGGAGGGTTACAGGGACCTGGGACTCTGGGCCAGCACACTCTATCACTCACTCCAACACCCAGCAGAGGCAGCAGTTTGAAAAACATCTGGGTTATACGTGAGGGATATTTATTGACTAATTTTAGGGCAAGTTCTGGAGGGCAGAAATATGTAGGAACTTTCTCTGGGAACAGAAGTGCTGGCAAGTGCTATTTTTTTCTTGTCCTCCTGCAGCCCAGCAGGCCCTAAGCTGACATGAGCCAGTTCTGATCCTCTCCATGTTTCTTGCTAGCACTGCTTGACCCACCTAAGTATTTCCCTGTAAGCCTGCTCCACCAAACAAACCAGCCCTGCCAGGGGCCCCTCCAAAGTGACTCCTGCTTTGAGGAGGTGGTGGGGTAGGTCCTGCCCACTAGCACACCCACAGCAGCTCAAGCAGGGCCTCTCAGCCAGCGATCCCAGAGGCTAACCCCGCCCACCGGCAACCCAGCAGGAGCTGCAGCCAGGACTCTCCGCTAACCACGCTGGAGGCCAGCCCTGCCACCAGTGTGCCCACTACAGTCATGCCCCACTCACAAGAGGAAGGCTCATGCAGCCAACACAGGGGTTACCTCTGGAGACCCTGGGTCTGGTGACCAGGTGGATTACACTTCTGGGCACCTTCTACATAAGGCCACGACTTTCAAGACAAAGAGATGTCACTGTCCTATATAAAATATAGAAACAAACGCAGAAAGTCCAACGAAATAAGGAGACAGAGATATACATTCCAAATGAAAGAACAAGAGAAACCTCAAAAAAAGAACTAAACAAAATCAAGATAAGCCATCTACCAGAGAAAGAGTTCAAAGTAATGACCATAAAAGATGTTCACAAGGGTTGCCTGGGTGGCTCAGTCGGTTAAGCATCCGACTTTGGCTCAGGTCATGATCTCACAGTTCAGTTTTTGAGTTTGAACCCTGCATCAGGCTCTGTGCTGACAGCTCAGTGCCTGGAGCCTGCTTCAGATTCTGTGTCTCCCTCTCTCTCTGCACCTCTCCTGCTCACACTGTGTCTCAATAATAAATAAACATTAAAAACAAACAAACAAAAAATGAGGGTTAAAATATAAATAAAATAAAATAAAACAAAACAAAACAAAACAATGAGGATCGGTTAAGAGACCTCTAGGACAACGTGCATACAACATTTGCATTATCAGATTCTCAGAAGGAGAAGAGATACATATGTGAGAGAGGGATTATTGTGTAGTCTACAGTAGTGAATAGCAAATATTTTTAAAGCAAAGACAATTTATAATAGTGTAGAATGTTGAATTATTAATTAAATATTACCACAGATGTCAAGAAACCAAGTAATAACTATTAATTGGTTCCTCAGATTTATCTCTGTCCCTTCTACTTTGAATACTAGGAAGAGCAGCTTTTGGAAAAATAATGACAGTTAGTAATATTTTATATTCTTTATAGCTCAAAAATATTTTTACAATCCAATTATAAGTCAACATTTATTATTAGCTGTTCAAAATTCTTAAATGTATTTTTTATGTAATCCTCATGGTATAACTAAGAGATGGATATGGTTATGAGTCCCTCTTTACAATGAAGGACACAGCCTTATTGATGTTAAATGATATGCTCAAAGTCACAAAGCTACATATTAGGATTCAAAATTCTAGTCTACCTGTTGTCAAAGCTTGTTCATGTTCATAATCCCTATAACATAGATAAGAAGTAGTTTTCAGAATTACCTCCACACTACAGATGATGAAAATGTGTCACAGAATTTGTTATGTAATTCAGTAATACAAAACCTCCATTCCAAAACCATTGGCATCTACAAAGAACTCAATTCAGTCTGTCTTTTACCCATTTTTGACGTATTTTTTGTTACTTCCTTAGTGGTTCCTATAGGACTCACAATATATATGTTAATTCATCAAAATCTACTTCATATTATTACTAACCAAATTCCAGTAAGATACAGAAATTTTACTCCAGAGTTAACACATCTGTCAAAAGGTCAGAAATGTAATAAAACAATTCTTACACAGAAAGAGGTGTCATTTTTTTCTATAGAATTTAAAGAATTATAACAAAACCTTACTGTATTTTCTAAATATTGATGAAAATATAACAAAGATATCTTTTTTGCAGCTTAATAAATTAAAATATATTAATCAGTATCTTAAAAGAACAATACCTACTTGGGAAGTTAAGTGTAGTTTGTGATAAGGTGCTTATTTTTAAAGTTATTTCTATGTTAACTAAGCATGAATATTGCTAACTATTTGCATTTTAAAGCAATTGTCTTAAATCAAACTACCAAAAGCATATTTGTTATATTTTATTTTTTATATAAGGTAATGTATTACTACAATGTTTGGGATTTTTATATTGTGCTTATGTGTATTTTTATACATAAATATTGAAATATACCTTTCCTGTGGTCTCATAGATTTTTAAACTCTTCATTCATGTGCGATGTTAGCATTTTTAAAATTTTTTAATATAAAAGTGAGTCGAAGCATTTGGCTTTATCTAGTTATCAACAGAGATATAAAGAACTGACTCTTCTTCCCTTCCTTAGAAGAACAGATCTTGTACCTACTTCAGGACATTGAACACAAACGCACTGTTGATAAAAATTTGCTGGACTACCCACCACACAATCAACATGGGTTTTAGATTTCACTATGTTGGACTCTGAATAGAAAAATGAAAAATATTAGTCTGAAAATATTTGAGGAGTGCTAAGTAAAATGTGGGCAGGAAACCAGAAAAATCCAGTTTTAGAACAGTTACAAGGTAGGATACAGTTGCAAAATTGTGGCATTTAGACAATGAAGTACTTGAGTACTAAGTCTCAGGCAACTCTGATAGCCTGGAATCTTCAGAAAATATGTTTTTAAGCTTTACCTTTCTATATACCAGTCAACTGAGTTCCTATCTTCAGGGATTTACAAACAAAAACAACAAGAACTCTAGGGACTACTGGCCATGTTAACAACTTGTTAGTGAGATCTGTAGGATTCCTTAAGACAGAACTGATTAGCCTGAACTTAGAGTTTTCTGGTAAAGGAAGGCACTTTCTTTACTTTTCCACCTTAAACTCATGCTTAAAGATCTGGGTAAAAAGCACTTCCTTTGTGTAGGTAGAAACATATGGGCTTTGGAACCAGAAAAAGGATTGTTGTGAGTCACTACTTACCAGCCTTCTGTTTTTTCTGACTTTGTTAGTTAGGCTGCCATAACAAAGGGATACAAACCAGGCGGCTTAACACAACAGAAAGCTATTGTCTCACAATTCTGGAGGCCAGAAGTCCAGAATACAGGGTCATGAGCCACTGAAACCTGTATTGCCTATTTCTAGCTGCCAGGGTTCTGATGGCAATCTTACAAAAGCATCACTCTAATCCTCCACCTTCACTAGGCATTCTCCATGTGTTTTCACATTGTCTTCTTTCTATGCATTTCGCCTCTGTGCCCAATTTCCCTTTTTTATAAGAATACCAGTGACCTTGAATTAGAGCCAACTTTATAGTCTACTTTTAACTTGATTACCTCTGTAAAGGCCTCTTTCCAAATAAGGTCAACCAAGTACATTCTGAGACACTTGGGGATAGGACTCTAACCCATCTTTTGAAAACGACACAATTCAACTGAAACACCACTTACTTCATTTCCCTAAACTTCTGTCTCTTCATCTGTAGATGGAAATAATATTGTCTGCAGTATTATTGAGAAATAAGCTATAGAAAGCCAGTGAGCATAGCAGCTGCTGCATCACAGGTGCTCAAATATATATAGTTTTCCCTTTTCATTTGCGTTTCTTCCAGAAATTTATATCTCCTTGGTGTTCACACAAAATATGATGTAATTTTCTTTCCATTTATTTTATCCAAACTGTATATCTATTTATCTGTCTGGCTTGCTACTATTTTTGAGACTGCTACAGTAATTTTTAGATACCCAATACATAACTTAGTTTACTCGCTAAGGATTTATTCATAAAATCAGAGGAGGAAGGAACAAATGATGAGTAAATGAGAAATGCCTAGACATTACCAAAAATATTCCTTTTAAACCTCAATTTCTCTTAGTAGGTTAAAGTGTAGGGAGTATCAAAAGTAATATAAGGAATATACATATTCTGCTTTATAATTCCTTTTATGTTTTTGTTCTTGTCACTTGATAGTTTCCTAGTTATCTGACTGGGATCTTGAGATCTTTTCACTACAAGCTTGGCTTTTTAAAATCTAACAGTGTTCACTGCAGTTTCCCAGGAATTTCCTTTTAGAATAGATGCCAAAATAATTCATTGTTCTCTCAAGTTATTTCATCTTTAAAGACTCCAACATTCTGCCCAAGGGGAGGGTATGGGAAGAAATCTCATCAATAAAGATGCTGTTTATAATCAGACATCTATCAATCACAGTTAAATGTTATTTCACACTCTCTGAGATGGCGGAGATGTGGAACCAATTTACATTCTGCAATAAAAATTCTTTCTTCCCCATTTACTATATTTGGGAGAAAAACCTAGTAGCTTCACTGGTTATTTATGAGGAAAAGAACTGAGAACAGTATTCTAATAGAATTTTAAAACATACCCATATTCTTGAATGCTTCCACCCTCAAGTAACGACAGAGGAAATGGACTGATTTATAACCAAAGATTGCTTTATAATAATGACCTGCAGTTTGAAATCCAGGCTTCATTTAGTGACATGAAACAATTACTCATAATACTGGAATAGCCTGAAATAATCTTTTATTATCCTGAATATAAATCTGAAGTTAAACAGAAAAAAGCCTACATATTTTCTATGCAAAGGACATAAAACAATCTCAGCCTTACATTCCAAAACAGTCTGAAGAACCACCTCAACTCGACATCTCTGTGTCCAAATAAGTAAGACAAAGGAAATGTTTGGTCAGTTGATGAAATTTATTGGCACTTTTAGCAACAGCATTGCTTCCTAGCTCCACAAAGATTCTATGTCCAGTACACTGAACTTTGAGTTTGATTTACTCACAAAGCTGACTCTCCCAGCTGCTATTTCTAACATAAGAAGACTTTAAAAGATACACTAGGAAAGAAACAAGTTATACATGGAGACTGTTTCCCATACTAATTAATTGCTTATTTTATGGGTGTTTGCTGTATATGTACACAATTCTGCTAGGGATTCTTTATCCGCACCTAGGTAGCAAAAAAAAAGAAATGGAGCCAGAAAACTAGGCATGGCTTCTACCTTAGATAAAACCATGCATGTAGAAGTACACAAATTATAGTGGATTATGTATAGTAATATGCTGGTAAGTGTACAACGACCTGCTCTCTGGGAGATAAAAGGCCCTGGCATGACATAAACACTCCCACCATTGTCAGTTTCAAGTTACCAACATGAAATTGCTGAACAAGATGCTGGGAGGAGATGCACACAGTTGCTTCCTGTGAGTTGGTGTGAACAAACTTCAACGCACCACTGCTTAGATGTAAGTATGTAGAATGAATGACTATTTAGCCAAGCAGAATATTAAAGAACTTAGGTGAATATTTAACTAACACAGAGAATCCTATATGTCCAAAAAATGCCTGTCAAAATTACTATTTTAAATAGCTAAATCTTCAGAGTCATCCTCACAGTATTAACACAATTAAAACAGTATTAACTTTCTCTGTGGAGCTCATATTAACTGCAACAAAATACATATTACATTAAATTTTATAGAATACCTACTGTGTATTATATTAGACACCGTAATAAGCAGGTGATTCAGAGATCAGGAGGGCATTGCATCTCCCTTTACATTCTAAAGAGTATAAGATTACGCTAAATAATAGTAACATGGATGTTCCAGTAGATGATGGAATAAATAGTAATATGGAAGTAAGAACCTGTTCTATGGTGCAGAGAAGGGACATTTAGCCCAGACTGATTCAAGATGGCTTTCTTGGAAAATGGTGCCGCCAGAGTCACTTTATGAAACGCAGGCCTTGTCACTTTAGAGTCATTCAGGTATTGCCAAGCACATATGGCCCCCATATTTGAGGTGAACTCTGGAGACTTCACTTGAAGGCAAAGCAGGTTCCTGATTTTACAAGGATGGTAAACAGAGGATGAAAATCAGATGGAATTTTAAGTCAGATGTAAGATCTTTAATGGCACCGAAAGCTGTTGGGGGTGATGGTGAGATGGAGAGCTCTGATGGGAGCTGGTGGGCCAGGTAATTAACAAGTTCCACTTGCTCATTTTCCCTTATCTGGTTTTTTTTTAATCAATGAAATAAATTGCTTGGTTTGAATAATAACAAAATAACAGTTATTGCTTATTGTCTGACTTCAATGCTGTTAGATCCTTGCAATACCTTAATTCTCATTGTGAACCTATAAAGTGATATAAAGATATTTTTCTTTACCTCTTTATAGTCAAGAGATTTGAGATCATTATAATCTGCATAAAATCCCAAAATTAAAAAAGGGCAGAAGTAGAATTCTAACAGAGCCATTTCTGACTCTAATCTCTTAGACATCTCCTGTAGGTAGTTCCCAGCCTTAATATTTTTTCATTTCTGAATTACCTTGGAAGGCTGCCTTAATTGCTATACTGACCACACAACAAGTCCTGGGGAAAACAAGGATCCAGGCTATTCTCCTTTCACATATATGCACCCTTGTGAATGAGCTCTGGAAATGACAGGGAATTTTGCTATCAAGTTTTCACATTAACTTTTCAGTAATATTCCCCAGTTTACCAATTAGAAGGGAGGTCTGTCTTCTCCTTGGCCTTTGAAAAGTGATCATTTGCTTGATTGCTCTCCACAGAGATCTTCCCATAGCCTCGGATATTTTCTTTTCATCTCTTCTGGGTTGTTTATTTTTAATTACTTAACATTTTTGAAGCCTCTTCCTCTGAATGCATCTCAAACCTAGGGCTAAAAAAGCCAAATGCTTCTATTTTGTTCCCCCACCTTCTATGCAGAGAGCCAAAATGAATTTCACAAATGAGCCATGTTTTTTTTCACAACTCTGGAATTACACAGGCTGCTCTTACTTCTGGGAGTGGTTCCATCCTTTCACCCATTTCTTTACATGGCTTAATTCTCATTATTTATGATTTAGACAATCCTGTGAGAAGCTTCCAATGTGTCTCTCATCTTCACCTTGTTATTGTCCTCATCCTATTGTATAATATCGTGCTTTTTTCCTCTCATAAAGCCATAGACTGCATCAAGCAGAGAAGAGTGAATCTTCTGCATTTGGAGCAATTCTAGTGTACATAATGTGAAAGAGCTTGGGGTCTGTAGTTAGGATATCTAGGGTTAAGTATTTCTCTCTGACACTTAATAGCTATGTGACCTTGGGACAGCTTCTCACTTTCTCTCAGCCCCACTTAATCATTTGTGAAGAGCACATAATAAGACAACCTGCTTCCAAAGATTTTTGTGAGGATTTAAGTGGTTCATGTAACTTGCTTGGCACGTTTTCTGGTACATACTGAGAATTTAACAATGTTATCATTATTAGATGCTCAAATGTTGAATGATAAAGAAATGAATGTATTTATTTATTCAGAAAATATTTATTGTTTACTTTATGCTAGGCACATTTCTAAGACCTGGGGAAACAGCAGTGAGCACATGAAAGCCACTCTCTGGCTCTACAGAGCTTACATTCTCTTAAAGAGACACAGATATAAAACATAAAAATAAATATGATATGTATGAAAATAAAGAAGAGTAAGAGAATAGAAAATGGAAGAGGAAGTGCGATTTTAGATCAGGTAACAAGGGATGGCCTCCTGATTATGATCAGATTTATTCACACACTTATATGAAGAGAGGGATATATTTGTATCTCTATCTGGCAGGAGAACAAATGCAAAGGCCCTGAGGATACATGATTTCTGATATTTTCAAAGAAAAGCAAGTCAACTGGCTCTTTTGGTAGAAGGGGGGTGATCAAAGAGGAGTTAGGGGATGGGAATGTTAGGAGGAGAAGGTGAGCATGATAGTGTGACAGAACTTCAGGGCTTGTTGGCCAGGTAAGGACTATGGATTTCATTCTGAGTGAGATGGAAAGCCATTTCAGGGTTTGGAATAAGATCATAGCATGAACTGATTATGCTTCAGTTGAAAATAAAATAAATAATTGGGAGGAGGGGCACCTTCACAAAGATAATAAAGTGTCTAGTAGCTAACCAGTGAAAAGAATGCATTAAAAAGATGGAGTTCAAAGAAAGATGAAGAATTGACAAATCAGATATACTAGGAGTAAAACTAAACTGACCTTGTGCATAGAAAAGTGAAGACAAAGGCATTGTGACAAGTATAAGACTGTGAGTGTATGAATGTAAGTCTGTAGCTAGTTGTCAAGTCTTCACCACGTAGAGAACCTTTATTTATTTTATTTTTCACTTAGAGTGCAAACTCTGAAACATTTTACTTGCCAAGTATAATTATAGTTAATTCATGCTGCCATATTTTATTCACCAAGGATGTAAATAACCATCAATCTGAACTTCTTTTTTTAACGTTTATTTAATTTTGAGAAAGAGAGAGAGAGAGAGAGAGAGAGAGAGATGTGTGGGAGGAGGAATAGAGAGAGAGGGAGACACAGAATCCAAAGCACGCTCTAGGCTCCAAGCTGTCAGCACAGAGCCCAACAAGGGGCTCGAACCCACAAGCCGTGAGATCTTGACCTGACCCAAAGTCAGCCAATCAACCAACTGAGCCACCCAGGTGCCCCTGAACTTCTGACTGGTGACAGCAAACTAATGTCATCTCTCTTAGAGACACCATTCTAGCCAAAAGCTAATGAACGTCAATTTCCATCAGACTGTGCTGCCCTATGGCAAGTATCATATGCTATCCTTTAGGTTCCTTTAAATACTGAAGATAACTTGAGTACTACCATTACTTCCTTGGTACTTAGGTATCTGTGTACCATATGCTTGAGAAAAAATACTCGTGTTGATGTAATGCATTATATTTGTATTAAATCATACATAAATATATGTACATATTGTATATATAATTCTTGTAAATAGGGACATTCACAGTTCTGGGGGTTAGGACATGGATATATCTTTTAGAGGACTACCATTCAAAATAGATTGGGAAGGAGAGCTATCACACTGTATTATCAGTTAAGCAGTCAGGATTATTATGAGTTGTTGTAAGTATTTTTAGTGTATATTTATTTTTGAGAGAGAGAGAGGGAGGAAGAGGGAGCGAGCAAGCATGTGCAGGGGAGGATCAGAGAGAGGGAGAGAGGATCCAAAGCAGTCTCTGCACTGTAAGCACAGAGCCCAATGTGGGGCTCGAACTAATGAACTACAAGATCATGATACGTGCAGATATCAAGAGTTGGCTACTCAGCTGACCAAGGCACCCAGGCACTCCTAAGATTACTATGTTAATATAAAAGATTGCACATATGGAAGCCCTTGCTATCCAGTCAGAGTATACTCATTCTTTATTAGTACATGATTATATGACTGATTCATGAACTCCATTGGGAGCATGTATGTGTTGTATATCTGCATCCAATCACATAGATTGGATGGCTCGTTGTGTTCATGTTTTACCTGTTGATCTTTCAAAAACTGTAAAGAAAGGAAAATGTTAGCCTTGAAGATAAATCATTCTCAATGAGGGGAAGATTATGAGGTAGGAGAGAGTGAGGAAACAAAACATGTCTGGACACCTATTCCCAAGGATAGCTCAATATTTATTTATGAGGGCCCTAAAAACAGGAGCTTGCCAGAGAGCAGAGGACATGCCCTTGAGAACAAAGAGGCTAACCTATTAAAGAGGATCTCTTGTTAGACTGATTCTCCTGAAAGATTGTCTTGCTGAGTTTGAGTGCAAGACTCTTTCAGGATCTCTCAAACACTCATTCTAAAAGGCATTTATCAGACACCTTCTAATGCCATATACAGACATGAGCAAATGAACAAAAGAGTCTCTGCCTTCAGGGAGCATAAAGCCTGGAAAAGGGCAGAGATAGAAGGGGTGCTGGGGCCTGGAGGAAAAATATGTAAATTCACTACATTCAAATCTTACATTTTAATGTTTTTGAAACATTTTTTTTAAATATATTTTTTATTTATTTCTAGGAGAGAGAGAGAGAGAGAGCGTGAGCAGAGGAGGGTCAGAGAGAGAGGGAGTCACAGACTGAAACAGGCTCCAGGCTCTGAGCTGGCAGTCAGCACAGAGCCCGATGCGGGGCTCGAACCCACGAACCGCGAGATCATGACCTAAGCGAAAGTCGGACGCTTAACCGACTAAGCCACCCAGGCGCCCCTGTTTTTGAAACATTTTTTAAATGTAGAAGACAAAGAGCAAGATCTACAGAATGCTAAGAATTTTAAAGATACCATATTCAAAATTCTTGAAGTATCCTTAAATCTACTTAATGAAGAGTAGAAATTGAACTATATTGGTCCTCCATATTTGGTAAACTTGAATTAATTTTAAAGCATCTTTCTAAGGCAAATAAAGGAACTGGTATTTATTGACAAGCAAATCAAAAGCATTTATAGTTACTGGCTTGTTAATTTCAGCTGACATTGGAAGTTTCCAGCATTTATATTGAGCCATTTTGATTAAAGACTCACAACAGACAGCGCAGCTGAAACAAGCGTTTCTCTTAAAGTGAATTTTTTTTTTTAAGGATGTGAGACATACTTCAATACTTTATTATCCATCTCAAAATTTTGCAAGTATTTACACATAAATCTATGAGTTATTTTCAAGAGATTATCTCAATAGGTATCTCCACAAAGTATAAGTATTATGGAAGTAATGCCTTCCATCTGGGAGAAAAAAAAATTTAACCTCTGCATTATTTTTGTCTATTTTCATTTTAGGCAGAGGCAAACCTATACCTAGGAGAAAGAGATGTTGGTATTTGAAAAATAAATATGTGCCAAAATTATGGAAGTTACCTGTATTAAAAATAACCACAATCATGGTATGATGAATGTAATACTTTACTTGGAATTAGAAAATTTGTCATAAATTTTGAGCTTTGTCATATAGTAGCTAAGTGACCTTGTGTAAATCACTTAATCCCACTTAAACATAATCTTCCTCTACAAAAATTGGGTGAATTAGCATGAAGCAATTAGATTAAAACACATTACCATGTTTGAAAGTGGTAAGGAATCCATACCAGAAAGTTAAAGTAGGACATAATCAGTCACTATTATTTTTTAAAATAATACATTTTAATTGACTTATAATATACAGTGTTATTTTGGTTTCAGGTGTTCAATATAATGATTCAATAATTCTATACATATTTCAATACTCATCACTATAAGTGTACTCTTAATACCCTTTTTCTATTTTATCGTTTCTGTGCTCACCTTACCTCTGGTAAACAAAAATTTGTTCTCTGTATTTAAGAGTCGGTTTTTTTTCTTTGTCTCTTTTTTTTCTTAGTGTGTTTTGTTTCTTAAATTCACAGATGGGAAAATCATATAGTATATTTCTTTCTTTTAGTTCACATAGCATAATATCCTCTAAGTCCATCCATGTTGTTGCAAACATCAAGATCTTGTTTCTTTTTAATAGCTGAGAAATATTCCTCTGTGTGTGTGTGTGTGTGTGTGTGTGTGTGTGTGTGTGTGTATCTATATCTGATTCTGTTTGGAAGGTTATATGTTTATAGGAAATTATCCATTTCTTTTTGGTTGTTCATTTTTTGGCATACACTTTTTAGTAATATTCTCTTACAATCTTTTGTATTTCTGTAATGTTATTTCTCCTCTTTCATTTCTGATTTCATTTATTTGAGTCTTCTCCCCTTTTTTCTTGATGAGTCTGGTGAAACATTGATCAATTTTGTTGATCTTTCCAAAGAACTAGCTCCTGGTTTCATTGATTTGTCCTATTTTCATTTTTTAAAAAAATTGTTTGCTTTTATTTCATTTTTTTTGTGCTAAAATTTATTATTTCCTCCTTTTTACTGGCTTTGAGCTTTCTTTGTTCTTCTTTTTCTAGCTCCTCTAGGTATAAAGTTAGATCATTTGAGATTTTTCTGGTTATTTAGGTAGGCCTGTATTGCTAATACTTCCCTCTTAGAACAGCTTTTGCTGCATACTAAAGATTTTACACTGTTGTGTTTCATTTTCAAATATCTCCATGTATCTTTTTTATTTATTTCCTCTTTGATTTCTTGACTGACTCATTCATTGTTTAGTAACATGTTACTTAGCCATCATGTATTTGTGGTCTTTGCAGATTTTTTCTTGTGATTGATTTCTTGTTTTACACTATTGTGTTGGAAAAGACACATGATATGATTTCAATCTTTTTGAATTTACTGAGGCTTATTTTGTGGTGTAATATGTGATATATTCTGGGAAATGTCCCATATCTTTTTAGAAAAATATATGTATACTCTATTTTATTTTATTTTTTTAACATTTTTTTAAATGTTTTATTTATTTCTGAGAGAGAGAGAGAGACAGCGTGAGCAGGGGAGGGTCAGAGAGAGACGGAGTCACAGACTCTGAAACAGGCTCCAGGTTCTGAGCTGGCAGTCAGCACAGAGCCCGACGTGGGGCTCAAACCCACGAACCGCGAGATCATGACCTAAGCAAAAGTCGAACGCTTAACTGACTAAGCCACCCAGGTGCCCCTGTATACTCTATTTTAAATGGAATGTTCTGTACATATCTATTAGGTCCGTATGATCTAATGTGTCATTCAAAGTCACTGTATTCTTGCTGATTTCCTGTCTAGATGACCCATTGATGGATGTGGGTGCTAAAGTCTCCTATTATTGCATTATTATTACTTATTTCCTTTATGTCTGTTAATAGTTGTTTTATGTATTTAGGTGATCTCATATTAGGTACATAGATATTTATAATTGTTATATCCTCTTGTATTGTTCCCCTTATCACTATGTAGTATCCTTCTTTACTTCTTGTTATAGTCTTTCTTTTAAAGTCTATTCTGTCTAATGTAAATATTGCTACCCCAGCCTTCTTTTTGCTTCCATTTGCATAGTAAATATTTTTCTATCCGTTCATTTTCAACCTGCATGTGTCACTGGGATTGAAATGAGTTTCTTGTAGGCAGTATATAAATAAGCCTTTTTATCCACTTAGTCACCCTATGTCTTTTGATTGGAATATTAGTATACTTACACTTAAAGTAAATATTTATAGATATGTACTTATTGCCACTTTGTTACTTGTTTAACAGGTTTTTAAATATTTCTTCTTTGTTCCTTTCTTCTCCTGATCTCTTCTCTTGTGGTTTGATGGCTTTCTTTAATATTATGCTTGAATTCTTTCTCTATTTTTGGGGTATAAGTTTTTGATCTGTGGTTACCATTAGGATCATATATAATATCTTATGTGTATAGCGGTTTATATTAAGTTGATGGTTGCTTAAGTTTGACCTTGCTCTAAAGGCACTAAATTTTTACTTTTCTACAATGTTTTCTGTATAGGATGTCATATTTTATATCTTTTTATTTTGTGAATCCCTTGACTGATTTTTGTAGCTATACTTAATTGTACTGCTTTTGTGTTTTAACCTCCATACTGGTTTTATAAGTGATTAACCAACCTCTTTTATTATACATTTGCTTTTATGTGTGAAAAATTTTTTCCTTTATAGTTTTCTTACCCTTGCTTATTGTCCTCTTCCATTCAAACAATTCTCTTTAACATTTCTTATAAAGTTTAGTGGTCATTAACTCCTTTAACTTTTGTTTGGGAGCTTCTTTATCTCCCCTTCTATTCTCAATGATAACCTTGCTAGGTAGAGTATTCTTGGTTGCAGATTTTTTCAGTTCTTTTTTTTTTTTTTTCCAGCATGTTGAATACATCAAGCCACTCCCTTCTAGCCTACAAAGTCTCTGCTGAAAATAATCAGCTAATAACCTTATAGGGTTTCCTTTGTATTTAACTATTTTTTCTTGTTGCTTTTAAAATTCTCCTTTTATCACTTCTTTTTGCCATTTTAATTTTTTTGTATCCAGGTGTAAACCTCCTTGGGTTAATACCTCATTGTATTTCCTGAATCTGGATGTCAATTTCCTTCCCCAGATTAGGGAAGTTTTCAGCTATTTATCTTGAAATAAATTTTCTGTTCACTTCTTATTCTCTTCTCTTTGTGAGATCCCTATAATGTGTATATTATACTTGATGATGTCATTGGATTATCTTATTCTCATTTTTTAAAATATTCTGTATTCTTTTAGCCATTCAGCTGGATTGCTTTCCATTTTCAGGTCTTCCAGATCACTGATCTGTTCTTTTGCCTTCTCCAATCTTCTATTGATTACCTACAGTGTATTTTTAAGTTTATTTATGTATTTTGAGACAGAGCAAGCACACACGAGCAGGGGATTGGCAGAGAGAGCAGCAGAGAGAGAATCCTAAGCAGGCTCCACACTATCATCACAGAATACAACTTGGGGATTGATTCCACAAACCATGAAATCATAACCTGAGCTGAAATCAAAAGCCTGGTGCTTAACTGAATGAGCCACTCTGGTGCCCCATTGCTCTAGTGAAGATTTTATTTCAGCCATTGAGTTCTTTACCTCTGACTGGTTCTTTTAAAAAAAAAATATATATATATATATATATATATTTGTTGAAGTTCTCACTGAGTTCATCCACG
This sequence comes from Hyaena hyaena, assembly GCF_003009895.1. Taxonomy (NCBI): domain Eukaryota; kingdom Metazoa; phylum Chordata; class Mammalia; order Carnivora; family Hyaenidae; genus Hyaena; species Hyaena hyaena. The sequence continues at coordinate 877,660 of NW_024081092.1, read as the reverse complement.
CTTTTCTCCAGTCTAATGAATATCTTTATGATCACTACTTTGAATCGTTTATCAGGCACATTGCTCATCTCTGTTTCATTTGGCTCTTCTGCTATGTTTTTTTCCTGTTCTATCATTTGGGACATATTCCTCTGTTTTCTCATTTTTGTCTAACTCTCTTTGTTTCTGTGTATTAGGAGAGTCAGGTATATCTCCAGATTTTGAAAGCCGTGGCCTTATGAAGAAGAGACTATGTGGTATCCTGTAGTGCAGTGCTCTCTGTTCACTAGAACCAGGAGCTCCAGGAGTTTCTCCTATGGGCTGTGTGTACCCTACTGTTGTGGCTGAGCCACATTTGCCTTCAGTCCATTTGGCCGCAATGACCCATTTTGCCAACTGTAGACACACCATCAATTACTACTACTAGTAAAAAGAAATAATAAGTAATTCCAAGTTGGAACATCTATAACACCAATAACAACCTTTATTTTGTTCAGCTGTTCTGGTAATTTCAGAGTTACTTTGAGGATTTTAGATAGTTTAGCTAACAGGTAGAGAAAGCTAGCTTGGAAGCAGATGCCACAGTTCAAGTTCTAGCTGTCCCATTTTTCCAGCTGTGAGACCTCATGTAGGTTATTTGGCTTCTCTGTGCCACAGTGTCCTCATCTGTATAATGGGGATAATTATTAGAATTAAGTAAGTACATGTAAAGTTCCTAGAGGCTTGTCTGGCATATAGTTAGCTAGTAAGTGTCATTGTAGAGTTTGTCTGGGAGCCTAAAAACCTTATGGTCACAGCTGGTTATATTCCAGTTTCCCACAAAAGCCCCACAGGAATCCCCTCTGACCTTATGTGGTCTGTTCTGCCCAGGCCTGCTAGCACTGCCATATGTAGACATAGAAAGAGACTGGATACAACTGAGAGAGAAGACTAAGAAACAGAAAATGGTGGAAATACTATTTCATCACAAAAGAGTAGATGTTAGAAAGCAGAGTGCTAGGACACAACTCAAGGCCTGGCCTCTTATGCTATATTTTATCACTAAACATGTGTATGACTTTAAAATATCACAACTTCTCTGCAGCTGCTTTTAGTCATCTGTTTTACTCAGCTGTTTTTACTCATCTGTATATTTGAAATTATTATTATTACATGGAGAACTTGGGTAAAGCTTTATTATTTACAAGGGAGAAGAGCTAAATAACATTAATTGTGAAAACCTAGAGCTATGGAATCAAGCAGATAGGGATCAAATCCCAGTTCTACCATTCCACCCTGTGTAATCTGGTCAATTCACTTAACTTCTCTATGCCCTAGTGTCTTAATTGGAAGAGTAGCAATTAAGAAATGTTCCTTACAGAATTATTAAAGATTTAATAAAACTGTGTAAATACATATACATAGTTACACAATCTCATAGCAGAAAGTTTGGCAGTGGTAGTATTCATAAATACTAGCTTTAAAAACAGCTCCTGTGTGCGAGTGCGCGCTCTCTCTCTCTCTCTCTCTGTTGTATGTGATTCATACCATTTGCAAAGAATCTCCCCACAACTGGAAATGATATTATCTGAAATGATTAAGCAAAATAAGACAATACCAGTAAAATTCTATTATAAAACATTGCCATGAAAATAGAATTATTTACTAAAATATTATGTTGTCAAAATGAGATAAAACTTGGGGTAATGTTTCTCATTTTATCTTGTCCCCTATTTTATACTTTTTCTACAAATATTATATTTTTAATAGTTGATCAAATGACATAGGCAATAAAAATAAAATTGTGACCAGATTTCTATGCTGACATTGCCTGTCTTACAGTGCTCTTCAAAGTAAGTCAAAGCTGCTGCTCCTGCCTTCGCTGTAATAGGAGGTATTGCTCCTGAAAAGCCTAGAATTGCGTAAGTTTCTTGAAAATAATAGTCATGATTTCATCTCTCTTATGTGATAAAAGAGAAAACAAATTATTAGACTTTTCTAGTAAGATAAATAAAAACCATTGTCTTGGTTCTGGTCAGTAGTAATAGCATCCTTGCAACCATTCCTGTGGGAGTCTCTTTCCTCCTAAATGCATCTTTCACATACAGCCCCTAATCCAGATCAGGTAACTGTTTTCCTGTGACCTTAAAAATTATTCACCAAGGCATGAAGAGCATGCTTTTTGCCCTTTTTTTCAAAAGTAATATGGCCTAATGTGTAGCAACATGGATGGAACTTGAGGGTGTTTTGCTGAGCGAAATAAGTCAGGCAGAGAAGGACAGATACCATATGTTTGCATGTATGGAGGATTAGGAGGAACTTAATGGAGGACCATGGGGGAGAAGAAGGGGAAAAATAGTTGGGGAGAGTGAGGGAGGCAAACCATGAGAGACTCTTGAATGCCAAGAACAAACTAAGGGCAGATGGGGGGGATGAGAAGAGGGGTGATGGGCATGGAGGAGGGCACTTGTGGGGATAAGCACTGGATGTTATATGGAAACCAACTTGACAATAAACTATTAAAAAAAGTAATATGGCCATAAGTTTGATTTTCAGCTTATTAGCCTATTGTATTTACATTTACTACTGCATTTTATTTTCTAGGTAGATTGAAGTACAATCTCCAAATCTTTGGTCTTTTTTTCTCTAATTGGTATGCATCACTATTCCCCTATTATCTGCCTTTGAAAACCCTTTTCATATCTCAGATTAACCTAACATGCCAACAAAGGGAAGATTTTAAACTCATTGGTCAGATTTCAGTATCCCCACTAAATAATGGGTTGCATTAACAGAATGAGGTCTCCCAAATGCATGTGGCTTTCTCTTCTCTCCACTCCCCAAGGAAATCCATCAACCTTGCTTTCTTGCTAGCCTTTTATTGGTACTTTTGTGCTCAGGAATTTTCATCAGTTTGAACTTTGCAGCCAGCTAGTGGTAAGATATGGACTTTGAGGTAAAAAGCTTTGCTCAGTAATACTCAGTCTAATTCAGATTCTTCAATACAGCTTTTTCAGAAAGTTTCATTGGCAGTTATAGGCAGTAGCCCAACTAAAATTTATGTGGAACTTTGATTTCTCATTTGTCATTGTTTGTTGAGTATATAATTGCCTCTGAAACCTCAAGGGAAATAGACGATTTATAAGACATGGTTCTAGCAGTCTTGGGTTGCTTTAGCCAAGTACTATTTAATAGCAATCTAAAACTCATCTTATACTTATGCTTATATTAGCAAGGTTGGCACTTTGTTCTTGCACATCTACTTCCTCCCTCAATGTGGCTGGTGTGTGAGGTAAACTAAGACATTTCTTTTTTTTACCTACAACTAACATGTGGTTAAATGGTTAGACTGATCTGCTCTCCCTATTTCCTCTGACTTTGTGTTTATTTTTATTTTTCTATTCACTCTGAAGCCTATGTTTCTTTAGAAAGAGGGTCCTCCTCCACCCATCCCCAACAGTGCACATGTACACACATTTGTGCACACACACACAATATTTCATACTCTTGACTTCTTTTCTCTATGGTATTTATTACAACTTGCATTTTTCGTTTTTGTCTGTCTGTTTGCTTGATGTTTCTCAGCCTTCCCCACTGGTGTGTAAGCACCATGAGGGCTTGCCTCCATATGCACAGTCTGCACAGTAGTGCCTCTCAGGGATAAAGAACACAACAATAATAAATACACTCTCATCTGAAATCAAGCACCCGGAGCCCCATGGTGGGCAGCCTCAGCTATTTCAATGGTGGTAATTTTTAGGGCAAATAAGATTCTTCTTGCTGTTTGTCTTTATTTTTCCTGTAGAGATAGTAGGTATACTTTTTCCTTTTTTAAAAACTGTGGTAAAATATAAAATAACAAAATTGACCATTTTAACTACTTTAGGAATAAAATTTGGCAGCATTAATTACATTCAAAATGTTGTAGAATCATCTTCACTATCTCCAAAGCCTTTTTATCCCAATTAGAAACTTTTTACCCATTAACCAATAACTTCCCATTGTCCCTTCCCCAGTCTCTGGTAACCTCTAACCTACTTTCAGTCTCTACCAATATACCTATTCTAGATATTTCATATATGTAGAATAATACAATAATTGACTTTTTGCATCTAGCCCATTTTTCTTAGCATAATGTCTTCAAGGTTAACCCTTGTAGTATGGAATGGAACTTGTTTAATGGCTAGATAACATTCCATTGTAAGGATATACTGCCTTTTGTTCTCAATGGACACTTGATTTGTTTACACTTTTTGGATATTGTAAAATATTGCTTTTACAAATATCAGGGTGTATTTGTGAGTCACTGTTTTTGATACTTTTGGGTGTGCACCTGGAAGTAGAATTTTATGGTAATGTAGTAACCCTACATTTAACTTTTTGAGGTCCTGCCAAACTGTTTTCCACAGAGGCTGCAGCATTACATTCTGGTGAGTGTAGTTTAGATTGCCTTTTCTTTAACTGAGCTTATAAGGGTGGAATGAATTAAACAAAATCTTGAAGCAATTGCTCATATATATATCTGAAATTGTCAAGCAGACAAGAAGAAATATTTTCACCTATGCATTTGAATCAGAAGCAGTTGTAAGCAAAAACATGACAAACCAGCAAGAACTCAGTAGCTGAAATATCTACACACATAAATATATAGCTACATAAGTGGGCTTATCACTAAAAAATAAAATGCAGAATATATTTTATTTCAATAAAAGTCCTAAAATTCCATGCAAACTGAAACCTAGAAAACATTTGGTCTTTTCCATTTTTGGTAGCTAGGGAATAGGGAGGCAAAGAGAAATTCAAAGTCTTCCTGATTTTTAAGGATTAAATCTTTTACTGGAATGAACATATACCCTAAACTAACAAGTAAACACCTCATCATATTTGAAACAAAATGGTTTGTTTATAAATAGGAACATATTTTTTTCCAGCCATTTCTTGATTTTTCCATGTGACTCCCCTGCTCCCAAAGAAATGAAAAAGATTAAAATCCACCGCACACAGAGTGTGATAACAATAAAAAAGGACTGGTTCCCATTGTGTACACAGCTCAGCTCCAGGTACAGGGATAACTGGCTAGACTCTGGGGAATCATAAGAAAAAAGATTCATTTTTTTTTAAACAAGTCTTTCGCCTACAGGACACTATAATTGCATAGTTTGTGTGGGTGTCTGTATCTTTCTCTATCTATCCTATGTTTCCTGCTCATTTCCCACTGGAAAAAAAACTAATAATAAAATAAGCCAGGTAAAATTAAAACAAACAAATTAGAAAGCATTTAGGTATCTTGGATTCAAGGGTAAAGCTCTCCCTCCTTGATGATACTCTAAATGTTTCTATCTGTACGATTGGCAGTATGAGTAGTTCATTCATGTACCAACAGGATTTTAGCCTATGTCATATACTGTACTCAAAAAAACACTGAGGTTCACAGCCTTGTTCTTTATCCTGGCTATAGTTCTAATAAGCTGTGTGATGTTGACGGAGACATCAAATATCTCTGAGCTGTTTTTTATTTGGAAATTGGGGAGGTTGAACTAGATTGTTGGTTTACACATTGTGTTATCTCAGAAGTTAAAATTAGATGTGAGGCATTGGTGGTAAATTGGTAGGTCTCTGGGCTCTTTAGCCTCACTTAAAATGGTGGTTTTACCTTTATTTGGATCATGCTTTTGTAGTCTGTGCACAATTTTGTTTGGGAGAAGTAAAAAGCCCTTACTGGAGGTAGTGGTAGGGAACATAGAAATGTGAACTACTTAGTAACAATAAATTCCTTATCCAACTATGAACTTCACTATTTCCTTAATATAAACCAGCTAAAATGATAGCATCTACCAGTTTGTGTGTGTGTGTGTGTGTGTGTGTGTGTGTGAGCAATCATGAGTAACTGCTATATAGCACTGTAAGTGTTGGTGAGGTTCAGAGGAGCATATATCTACGTAACTTCATAAAGGGACCAAAATAAATAGTAGAGTGCTCAAAAGTTGAGACTGTGAAGTACAAGACATAAGTCTATTCTTCAGCAGTTTTTTTGCATCAAGATAACACAATTAAATTATAAATTTACTTTAGTATAAGTAAAATAATGATAATGCTATACTGAAAATTTACTGTCATCAAGCAAATCCATGCTTATTATTTACATAAGACTGTGACTTATACTTCTTTTCATATTTCATGAAAATAACTACAAGATGAAAATCAAGACACTCTGATTCTGGTCTTGGGCACCTAAACTAACTCTATAGTCAAAGACTGTCCTGTGCCCTCTATGCATTTGTCCTATATTTCTGTATACTGTCACATAGTATTTTTACCATAGTATAATTACAAAAACATAATAAATCACTAATAATAATGTAGAGCAAATGTCTAAAATTTGGGCATCACAACTGTGTAAGAAAAAGGCCTGCAAGATCTCCCCATAAAAAAAAGGCCATAGAAGTACACTCTGGTCCATTATTTCTGTTATATATATATATATATATATATATTTATATATGTTAATATATATAGAAATATATATGTGTGTATATATGTGTGTGTATGACATATATGTATATATGTCTATATATATACATATAATAAATATATATGTCTCCAGTTAATCTGTATACAATTGAGGATAATATATCAGCTCTTAATGTAATTTTTTCAAAGACTAGGTTAGATTTATAATCTTTAGAGTTAGAAACATCCATGTTAGTTGTTTTGTCCAACATCTTGGATAACATGAAATCCTTTCCATAGCATCTCTGACAGACTGTAACTAAACTCAGCACAGAAAATTCCAGATATAGTAAGGATATTCTGTTATCAAACAGATCAATTTGTTTAAACAAGCAAACAAAGAACATTTGACAAAATGTCTTTCCTAGGATGTGGATTTTACTATCTTAAGACACAGACTAAACTTTACCCACTGGCCAATCATCCACATGCCAATCCTTTAAATGTGTGATGGAGGCTAACATATTGCCAGGGCTATCTACATGAGCACACAACCTGGGAGTAGAAAGGCAACTTGCTTGGTTTAACCCTCTGCCATCACTGTTCTGACAGTCTCAATAATTTTAGAACAATGATCCCACAACTTGCTTTTACAGTGGGCTTTGCTATTTATGTGGCCAGTTCTGTATGTTTTCTTAAATCATATGTTCCCAAGCTTAATAATCCCAGTTCCTTCATTCACAATGGCTTGCATTAGGTAGCTTGTGTTCATTTGTCAATGACCATGTTAGAAGGTGGTACCCAGAATTAAGCACAGTGCCCTATGATCCATGGGGAAATCAGAAAATAATTGTGTCCTGTGACTGACAATTATCATCTGTGTCTCCCTGTCCTTACCCATTGGAGACAAAATCTCTAGACTTCTTTGCCCTGCTTTGTGTCCAAGCAGGCTTACTCTTGAAGAAGCAGCAATTAGGATCCCTTCTTGTTTGGCTTCCAGTGGGGTTTAGCTTATGGGAAGCAGTAGGAGTGCGTGTTACAGAAGAGAGAATTCAGGATTTCTTTCTCCTCCTTTCCCATCTCAGAGCTGCACCTCTGACAGAAGCTGCATCTTTCCCTGACTACAGTTCTCTCTGGTTGGCCCCCACAGCTAAATATCTCACTGGACCGATAATACTATTTTTTTCCTTGTTCCATCAGCTCTAGTGGATAGTAATGGTTTCTTGCTGTTGCTGTTCCCTTAGTGCTTAACACACATTTGTGTGGAGTCTCTTCATTAAACTATCTTTTTGTGAATCATATGAGGTAAATTCTGTGAAGACCCTAAACGATAAACCATAAAGTATATAGATGTCATGTGTCCATTAACACAACTAGTTTGCATGTGGTTTTGGAAATTTCTCTAAAAGGCTAAAGTTGATTTTCTTCGCTTCACTCAGTAGCTGATCTGTTTCCTCCCATGTTTTCAATCACCATCTGTAGGCTGATAATATTCAAATTTCTATCTTTGGAACAAATCTGCTTCCAGAATCCATTCATTCCAACAAATAAGAAGAAATACTTACTATATGTCAAGTATTCTTCCAAGTGCTAGGGATAGAGTAGTGACTAAGCACATAAAATTTGGTACCCTAATGAAGCTTATATTCTTTTTTTTTTTTAAATAAAAATTTTTAATGTTTTATTTATTTCTTTTTTTTTTTTTACAAATAGTTTATTGTCAAATTAGTTTCCACATAACACCCAGTGCTCACCCCCACAAGTGCCCTCCTCCATGCCCATCCCTCCTCCCCCTCACATCCATCAGTCCTCAGTTTTTGTCAGCATTCAAGAGTCTCTCATGGTTTACCTCTCTCCCTTTCCCCCACCATTTCCCCCCTTCTTCTCCCGGTTGGTCCTCTGTTAAGTTCCTCCTAGTCCTCCTATACGTGCACACATATGATAATTGTCCTTCTCTGCCTGACTTATTTCGCTCAGCATAACACCCTCAAGGTCCATCCATGTGGCTACACATGGCCAGATTTCATTCTTTCTCATTGCCATGTAGTATTCCATGGTATAGATAAACCACATCTTCTTGATCCATTCATCTGTTGATGGACACTTAGGATCTTTCCATGTTTTAGCTATTGTGGAGAGTGCTGCTATGAACATTGGGGTACACGTGCTCCTATGCCTCAGCATTTCTGTATCCCTTGGGTAAATTCCTAGCAGTGCTATGGCTGGGTCATAGGGGAGTTCTATTGTTAGTTTCCTGAGGAACCTCCACACTGTTTTCCAGAGGGGCTGTACCAGTTTACATTCCCACCGACAGTGTAGGAGGGTGCCCGTTTCTCCACATCCTCGCCAGCATCTAGAGTTCTCTGATGTGCTCATTTTAGCCACTCTGACTGGCGTGAGGTGGTATCTCAGTGTGGTTTTGATTTGTATTTCCCTGATGAGGAGGGATGCTGAGCATCGTTTCATGTGTCTGTTGGCCATCTGGATGTCCTCTTTGGAGAAGTGTCTGTTCATGTCTTCTGCCCATTTCTTCACTGGGTTGTTTGTTTTTCGGGCGTGGAGTTTGGTGAGTTCCTTATAGATTCTGGATATTAACCCTTTATCTGATATGTCATTTGCAACTATCTTTTCCCATTCCGTTGGTTGCCTATTAATTTTCTGGGTTGTTTCCTTGGCTGTGCAGAAGCTTTTAATCTTGATGAGGTCCCAACAGTTTATTTTTGCTCTTGATTCCCTTGCTTTGGGGGATGTGTCAAGTAAGAAGTCGCTGCGGTGGAGGTCAAGGAGGTTGTTTCCTGCTTTCTCCACGAGGGTGTTGATAGTTTCCTGTCTCACGTTCAGGTCCTTTATCCATTTTGAGTTTATTTTTGTGCATGGTGTGAGATAATGATCTAGTTTCATTCTTCTGCATGTTGCTGTCCAGTTCTCCCAACACCTTCTGTTAAAAAGGCTGTCTTTTTTCCATTGGATATTCTTTCCTGCTTTGTCAAAGATCAGTTGGCTGTATACTTTTGGGTCCACTTCTGAGTTCTCAATTCTGTTCCATTGGTCTATGTGTCTGTTTTTGTGCCAATACCATACTGTCTTGATGATGACAGCTTTGTAGTAGAGGCTAAAGTCTGGGATGGTGATCCCTCCCGTTTTGGTTTTATTTTTCAGGATTCCTTTGGCTATTCGGGGTCTTTTGTGGTTCCATACAAATTTTTGGATAGTTTGTTCTAGTTTTGAGAAGTATGCTGGTGCAATTTTGATTGGAATTGCATTGAATGTGTAGAGTGCTTTAGGTAGTAATGACATCTTAACTATATTTATTCTTCCTATCCATGAGCATGGAATGTTTTTCCATTTCTTTGTGTCTTCTTCAATTTCCTTCCTAAGTTTTCTATAGTTTTCATCATACAGATCTCTTGTATCCTTGGTTAGGTTTATTCCGAGGTATTTTATGGTTTTTTGTTCAATTGTGAATGGGATCAGTTTCTTGATTTCTCTTTCTGTTGTGAAGCTTATTCTTGTGAGGAGTGAAAGATAACAAAACAGAGAACTCTGAGCAACTAAATGACACGACTGATATAATTTACATGGATCACGTTGGCTGCTGTGTTGAGAAGAAACTGTCAGGAGCCAAGGGCAGCAGGCTGGAGAAGAGTTAGAGTAATCCAGGTGAAAGGTCATAGCAGTCAGACCATGGTAGTGGCAGCAGGAGTCTAAGGATACAGCCTCAGCAGACATCCTCCCGCCCCTACTGCAGTTCCACTGAATCCCAAGGGAGGGGCCATATCCCTCCCCACCTCAGCACTTTTCTGGTTTACCTTGAACAAGGTGTGAATAACTTCATAATGAATTAAAGGTCAATAATACTTCTCAAGGACAAGGAAAATAATTTCCGTATTTCTTGGAAATATTTATCAACTTTTGTTTTCTCAAACATAAAAAATGAAACTAGAGCAAGCTGCCTAGGAAAAATTAAAATTAAAGGACAGTGAAAAACCTGTTATTGATCATTAAAACCTGTCTTAAATGAAATAAGAAGGTGACTGTCATCTATAATTGGTCTCGGTGTTCACGTAAGGATAAGAAAATATTCAGATAATCAGTTTTCTCAATAAGAGTTATAGTGGCTTTTTAAAAATCAACTTTTATGAAACAGTGAATGTCCACATTTCCAGAAGATAGTATAATCAAGAATTATAATATTAGAACACGAGGTATGGCTACCACAACCTCCACTTGATAGGATAAAAAAAAATCTTAATTTTGAGTTATATTGAGAGTTATATCGAGAGGAAAAAAAAATTGAGGAGGAAGAAAAGGAGGACCAGAGAAGGGATGGAGGGGAACCATCAACAGCAATACTCTGAGGCAGTTCTCCAAGCTGCCCTACAAAGCTTTCCTAAAGTAACAAAAAGGTGTAGTTTTACATATAAATCACAGAGCAATCCACTCTTTAAAGGGCTTCAATCTAGAACCCACCAAAATATAAGTCCCATGAGGGCTACTCCCTGCTCTGTTCACTGATCCCATTCCTAAATGGCCCTTTACACATGGTAGCTACTCAACAAACACTAGTCAATGGATTTGTGAATCCAGCCCCTCTGTTTTAAATAGATAAATTAATTAAATATTAGCATTTACACTTCTACTACTTAATATTTAATTAACAGTTAAATGTTTACAATTCCACTGTTCGCATATCTAAGCCATTTTCACTAAAATGCTATGATCTATTGCTTTCCCATTTATTGCAGACTTTTGGCCTTTTTTTCAGAAGGCTACAACTCTAAGGCATATCATACTCATTCATTGTCAGTCTCACAATGTCTCGAATAAAGAAAGGCCTCTTTCTCCCTCAGTGGTTTGGAAGAACTGAGCTCAGTGCACCAGGACTGAGAAGGTACCAAAAGGCAGGAAATCAGCACAGTGGTCCAGGAAGCTCGATCCTCCTGCTGACCCCACCCCAGTGCTGCTAGTGCTATTTGTGCACAGCCAAATACCCCAGGATGGAAAATTAAAGCCTTCAGAATTTTTGGCAGAAAGAAAGTATTCTAGAAGTAAGACCTCTATGTTAGATTGTTGTGACTACCTAGGAGAAGGCATCATTATTTAGAGTTTGTAATGTGAATGCTAACACCATCCCCCCAGAAAAGAAGAAAAGAAAAAAAACACCTCAATTTAAAAGCTGCACATATTTGTCATTATTTAGAAAGAAGATTACATTTTAAAAGGCCTAAATGTTTTCAATAGACATTTTTCTACCACAAAAGACAGCATTTTATCATAAATTTGGCATTTGTCAGACCCCTGAACTTAATTTAAATGGGCCAAACTTTGTCTCTTGGCAACCAGAATCCACAGGAATTGGTAGCACTGTCTCTGGGGGAAGATCATGCTCGTCAATATTTATGAGCCACATTATTAACTCTTCTATCTTTTCTCTAGCTAAAGGCTGGCATTACTATCCAAAACCCCACAATGTTAAACCACCAATATAGGCAGAAAGGATTTTAGTCTATTTTTTCTTGTTTCGTTTGTTCATTTGTTTTATTTGTGTGTGTGCTCAATGAAGTTTAATGAAATAATAGTGAGATTTAGATTCCTTAAAAACATTCTCCATAGATATTATTTATAGCTCAAAAAACTCTCTAATTAATAAATGCATATTACATCAAGTGCTTCCTGATAAAATCCAGGGGAAAATGTACATAAAAAACTGTCATCTCAAGATTCCTCCACCATTGGGGGGCACCTGGGTGGCTCAGTCGGTTAAGCGTCCGCCTTCGGCTCAGGCCATGATCTCACCACTCGTGGGTTTGAGCCCCGCATCTGGCTCTCTGCTGACAGCTAGCTCAGAGCCTGGAGCCTGCTTCGGATTCTGTATCTCTCTCCCTCTCTGACCCTTCCCTGCTCACGCTGTCTCTCTCTCAGAAATAAATTTAAAAAACATTTAAAAAAAAAAAAAAGATTCCTCCACCATTGGGATTCCAGACCTAGGTTCTGGTAGCCCACTCTCATTCCATTTCCCAGACTACTTGGTTTTTGACATAGAAATAAAGCTGGTAGTCTCAACAAGTGTTATTACCTGGGGCTTGTCAGTAGCTTCTCACGGGAGAGTGAAATCTCTTAGGATTACATGCATTTTATATGGATGGGCACAGGTACAGTTTCCTGGGCTAACAGTCCACCAGATTCTCAAAGGAACCATAAGCAAAAATGATGAGAAATTTTAATGTGGGGGAAAATGATATAGAACTAAAATTTAGCAATTCTGGATTCTCAATAAAGTAGGGTGCACACAAGTTATATAATGGTGATTAAATCACTTTCTCTCTGGGACATAGTTTCTTTTTTTTTGTAATGAGCATAACAGTCTGTCCCAATGAGTCCACAGTGTGCATTGCAATTAACCATAGCACCAAAATTAGTAGATGTGAGGAGTCTATGAATCCATAAGTGCACCAAGCTCCACCTATAGATTGGCAAAGTATTTCACATATGTGTTTCTAAAGAATGTTGATTTTACTGGGATTAATAAAATACAAAAGCACTTAAAAGTATCCCTCATTAATTCTGGTGTTTGGTCACTGCATGCTTTCTGACTCAACCGATACTGAAAAAAAAGACAAGTATGGGCTCCACCAAGACATACTGGAAAGGCTAGTCTAGATGACTCCTATGGTATGTGCAATTCAGTAAATACAAAGTTCAAACATTTAGTTAAGTATCCCAAATATGGACCTATGATTTTATGTTTTAATTTTAAAGTTTATGTTACATACATCAAGATAATTTTACTATTTAGACCATTTGCTAGCATTTGCCATTGTAGAGGCATGATTATAGTAAAAGGATATTAAGAGTATTGGATGGAATGATTCTTTCCCTTAATGTTATCTAGAGGTATGCACCTATGTTATATACATTCAAGCATTTATTTCTTAGGTATTTTGGCTGCTGAATATAACATTTAATGTCAGACAAACTTAAGTTCATATCCTAGCTCTTTTCCTATCCAAATAAGTGACCAAGTAAATAAACATTTCCAACTTCAGTTTCATCATGAGAAATAGAGATAATAAGAACAAAGTCATGGCATAGTAAATACTCAAAAATTAGAATTCTGCATTCCATGTCTAATAGGTTCTTGGTTCTGGATTATTGGCTCAGTCTCCACTTTCAAGGTTATGTGCACTCAACTAAGACCCTAGTAAGCTCTTATACTGTTTTGTTTTATGTTTTAAAATAGAATTTTATTTTTCCCCATTTTAAAAGTTTTTATTTAGGGGTGCCTGGGTGGCTCAGTCAGTTGGGCAACCAACTTCAGCTCAGGTCATGATCTTGTGGTCTGTGAGTTCAAACCCCACATCAGGCTCTGTGCTGACAGCTCAGAGCCTAGTGCCTGCTTCAGATCCTGTGTGTGTGTGTTTCTCTCTCTGTCCCTCCCCTGCTTATGCTCTATCTCTCTCTCTCTCAGAAATAAACATTTTTTTAAAAAGTTTTTATTTAAATTCCAGTTAGTTAACATACAGTGTAACGTTAGTTTCAGGTGTATAATATAGTGATTCAACACTTCCATACCTCACTTGGTGTTTAACACTACAAGTGCACCATCCCGATCATCTATTTCACCCATCCCATACCTAGCTCACCTCTATTAACTATCAGTTTGTTCTCTTTATAGATAAGAGTCTATTTCTTAGTTTGCTTCGTTTTCTTTACTTTTCTCATTTGTTTTGTTTCTTTTTTAACTTTATTATTTGGAGAGAGAGAAAGAGCATGCATGAGCTGAGGAGAAGTAGAGATTGAGAGGGAGAGACTCCCAAGCAGGCTCCACGTTGTAAAGACTGATCTGAGCTGAAACCAAGAGTCAGACGCTTAACAAACTGAGCTATCCAGGTGCCCCTGTTTTGTTTCTTAAATTCCACATGTAAGTGAAGTCATATGCCATTTGTCTTTCTCTGACTTACTTATTTCACTTAGCATTATGCTCTCTAGATCCATCCATGTCATTGCAAATGGCAAGATTTCATTCCTTTTTATCACAGGATAATATTCCATTGTATATATACACATATATGTATATGTATGTATGTATATATATGTAGTACATCTTCTTATCCATTCACCAATCACTTACACTCTTATAAATAACCATTTAAAATAAAATTGTAACTAATTCCTTATATTAATAAATCAAAAAAAAAGAATGCTTTGTAAACCAATATTTAAAGAAAACAAGCACCATGTACTCATCTTTGTTATTAAACATGAACTAAATACTGGTATTTTACAAAATTAATTAGGAAGTTCCTTTTTTAAAATAATTATCTATTTTTGGAGAGAGTGCAAGTGGGGAGGAACAGAGAGAATGAGACAAAGGATCTGAAGCAGGCTCTGCACTGACAGGCTGACAGCAGGGAGTCGTATGTGGGGCTCGAACTCAGGAACCACAGGATCATGACTTGTGCCAAAGTTAGATGCTTAATTGACTGGGCCAGCCAGGTGCCCCAGGAAGTTCCTTTATTCACTCTCAGATTGCCCCATGTAAAGCCAAAAGCAAGATCAAAATTTGAGGCTATTTCAACTTATCAAAAAAAGTTTTTGTTAAGCGGGGCGCCTGGGTGGCTCAGCCGGTTGAGTGGCCGACTTCGGCTAAGGTCGTGATCTTGTGGTTCGTGACTTCGAGCCCCGCATTGGGCTCTGTGCTGACAGCTCAGAGCCTGGAGCCTGCTTCAGATTCTGTGTCTCCCTCTCTCTCTTGGCCCCTCCCCTGCTCACACTCTCTCTCTGTATCTTAAAAATAAATAAACATTAAAAAAAAAAGTTTTTGTTAAGGACAATGGTCTACTTAAAACTAATTAAGAGACTGACAACAGAATTTGGGCTTATCAGTCTTCCTTTTTGTGAGTTTATCATCTTGTCTACTTATCAATGAATATTTTATGAATGGATAAATTTAATCTACATTTATCAATGAGACATCACACATTCTTTTTTTAATATGTTACAAATAATAAATCAAATATATTTATCATTTGCTAATGTTATAAATGCCTTCTAATTAAATATGAGTAATCTGAGAAGTAATCTGAGATCTCAAAAAGATTAAAAATTAAGAACAAATTTCCCCAATTCATGTGAGCTGGATCACTATTATATATAAGTGATACATACATTATTCTTATCCACTTCTGTTATACTTAAACACACTGAGAATCTTAGGTTGTTTTTTTACCCTAGTTTTTCTCTTTTTTTTCCTAGTTTTTTGTAAAATAAGATTATTGGGTCAGATAGATATTTCAAAAAATTAAATACCTAAATAGTTTAATAAAGTTGTTAGACACAGAGAAGAGACTCTTATCTCTCCAAACTTTACTGCTGTGTATGTTTTTCATGCTCTGCCAAAATAAGATATGCCAAAGAAAGACTGGCTGTGTTAACTCAGGCAAAGGAAAATGATGGATTATATAATAATCTGGCACATTACTCAAAGAAACACAACTTGGAATATTTGGCCCCAAATATGATTTCATATCACATTCCTTTGATAGGTGAAGAACAAAAGGAAGTAGGCATAAGAACCATTTTAATTATTAATAAATAATTAAACCTATTTAGTAGGTTTTCTAAAAAATAAAGGTGAGGGAGTGTGATTTCTGATTTTATTACTTCTAGCCATGGAAAGTTGGACCAAGCATAAAAAAGTGGAGGACATTATTCTAATAACAGAATGGGGGAAAATACCATTATACATGCTACAAATGCATGACTACAGTCAAAAATTTGGAAATTTTCCTGAAAATAATTTGGTTAAAAACAAAATTCTCTGGGGTGCCTGGGTGGCTCAGTAGGTTGAGTGTCAGACTTCGGCTCAGGTAATAATCTTGTGCTTCGTGAGTTTGAGTCCCATGTTGGGCTCTGTGCTTAGAGCTGGGAGCCTGAAGCTTACTTTGGATTCTGTCTCCCTCTCAATCTCTCTCTGTCTCTCTCTCTGCTCTTCCTCGACTTGTGCTCTGTCTCTCTAAAGTAAATAAACATTAAAAAAATAAATTAAAAATTCTCCAAAAACTTTATAATATTATGGCTATAAGAATAAGCATTATAAATAAACACTGCATCTTATTCTTAAAGCAAATATTTTTCATTATACACTTTGCTAGTCACTGTGACACTGAGTTCTAGTTATACTGCAAAGGTGAGTAAGATCTACCCCACTCAAGGAATATCTGTACAAATGGGAGAAATGACCTTAGTAACAATTAAACATACAAAATTAAAACTAAACAGAGAAACAATATTGGGAAATCAAAACGAAGAAAACAATTCTAATCAGAAAGATCAAGAATACTACAAAGTTGACACTGGCATTTCATCTAGGTCCCAGTGCTAAGTAGAGTACAAACAGGTAAGGAAACCTAGAGCATGCCTGGAAAACAAGGATGAGGAAACAAAGGCATTTGCAAGGACAGAAATGTGTAAATTCTTAGCCCTAGTCTGTGCTCTGAAAGAGATAAAATGCAGTTATTATTATTGGTTTCCCCCTGTGCTGGCTCTATATTATAACCTGGAAGTTGTATTGTCTATGCTGTCATTTTGCTTTTGGGGAATAAATGTCCTTATATTTTTTAAAAATTTTTAATGTTTTTTAAAAATTTATTTGTGAGAGAGAGAGACAGCGTGAGCAGGGGAGGGTCAGAGAGAGAGGGAGATACAGAATGTGAAGCAGGCTCCAGGCTCTGAGCTGGCTGTCAGCACAGAGCCCGACGCGGGGCTCGAACTCATGAACTGTGAGAGCATGACCTGAGCCAAAGTCGGACGCTTAACCGACTGAGCAACCCAGGCACCCCTCTTATATCTTATTTTTAGTGTCACTTGCTATTTGTGTATAAATGGAAAGTATGCTCAAATACTTTTTAACCATTTTATTGTTCATATTTGAAATAAAGTGATAATACTATTTAAATCTTCTCTTCTGTCTCCAGTTATATAACATTACCTATGTCCTGAGGGCTTACTACTTGCCCATGTAGTAGGATGTCCTAATACATGAACCCACCTATAAGTAAAGAGAGCAGTAATTCAGTGCCTCCACAAGTGAACCCACCTGGATCAGCTTCAAGGCTGACCAGCCTTATCAAAGATTGAAATGCATGATAATAACAAGCAAGCAAGATTGTAGGGAAAGAAGTCTCATGAACTATAAATGGGGATATAAACTGACATGAGATTACTGGGTAATAATTCAGCCATCCATATCAAAACCTCACTTTTTTTTCTACCTTTCTGATATAACAGTAATGATGTTTAAATGTGATATGTAAACATTTTGATTCCAGAATTATGCTTGTTAACAA
The DNA here is from genome assembly GCF_003009895.1 of Hyaena hyaena. NCBI lineage: Eukaryota > Metazoa > Chordata > Mammalia > Carnivora > Hyaenidae > Hyaena > Hyaena hyaena. The sequence continues at coordinate 859,904 of NW_024081092.1, read as the reverse complement.
TTAACCCCAAAGTATTAATGTAAGATGTATGAAATATTTGATTATAAAAAAAATCACCTTGGGGCACCTGGGTGGCTCAGTCGGTTGGGTGGTTGACTTTGGCTCAGGTCATGATCTCACGGTTCATGGGTTCAAGCCCCATATCAGGCTCTGTGCTGACAGCCAGCTCAGAGCCTAGAGCCTATTTCAGATTCTGTATCTCTCTCTCTCTCTGACCCTCCCCTGCTCACACTGTCTCTCTCAGAAATAAATAAAAATGTTAAAAGAAATTTTTAAATCACCTTATGTTTACATATACAGCACGGAATATTTGGAAATAACATAAAGGCTTAGTGATAGTTATGGCACAGTCATACTATACTATACTGACATGCTATGCAGATGTTAACATTACAATGTATATTGTAGTTTATTTGGTGTGTGAGATGGAAATGTTTAAGATATGTGTACTTGATGCTCGTCACAGTTTACTGTATATAGTGAACACTCGATCCTGCTTAGTTATTATTGCCGTTGTATTTGTAGTGAAAATGTGATATAACATAAGTAATACTTCATAGATTTTATAATACCTGTGTATACAGAATAATCAGAGGAATAGCTATACATAGTAATAACATGCTAGGTGTTGTTATATTTAGGTCACGGTATTATAGTGATTTAAAAATCATTCTTTGTTAGCCCAAGCAATCTTGAGAAAGAAGAGCAAAGCTGGAGGTATCACAATTTTAGATTTCAAGATATACTACTAAGCTCTGGTAATCCAAACAGTATGGTACTGGCACAAAAACAGACACAGAGATCAATGGAACAGGATAGAGAACCTAGAAATAAGCCCATGTTTACATGGTCAATTAATCTATGAAAAAGGAGACAAAAATATACCTTGGGGAAAAGACAGTCTCTTCAATAAATGGTGCTGGGACAACTGGACAGCTATCTGCACAAGAATTAAACAGGATCACTTTCCTACTCCATACACAAGAATAAACTATTAGGACGACATCAAAATAAAAAGTTTTATTGCAACAAAGGAAACTATTAACAAAACAATAACAGGAGGAGATATGTGAAATCATATATCTGTCAAGGGGTTAGTATCTAAAATATATACTTACACAATTAAAAATTATTACACAATAAAAAATAATCCAATTAAAAATGGGCAGGGGACCTAAATATTTTTTCAAGGAACACATACAGATGGCCAATGGCCACATGAAAAGATGCTCAACAGCACTCATCATCAGGAAAATGCAAATCAAATCCACATGAGATACTACCTCACATCTGTCAGAATGGCTAGTATCAAAAAGACAAGAAATAACAAGTGGTGACAAGGTTGTGATGAGCAAAAGGCACCCTTGTGCACTGCTGGTGGGGAATGTAAATGGATGCAGCCACTGTAGAAAACACAATGGAGTTTCCATAAAACATCAACAAAATACATAACCATTGTATTTCTATGGTTATACTGGGTAATACTGGGTATTTACTCAAAGAAAATGAAAATACTAATTTGAAAAGTATATGCACCGTTATGTTTACTACAGTGTCATTTACAATAGCCAAGATATGGAAGCAACCCAAGTGTCTGTTGATAGATGAATGGATAAAGAAAATGTGGAATATTAATCAGCCATAAAAAAAAGAATAAGATGTTGTCATTTGCAACAGCATGGATGGATCTAGATGATATAATCCTAAGTGAACTAAGTCAGAGAAAGGCAAATACCATGTAATTTCACTTATATGAGGACTCTAACAAAATAAAACAAACCAATAAGCAAAAAACCAGAAACAGATCTTCTCAAATACAGAGAACAAACTGGTGGTTCCCAGAGGGGTGGGGTGTGGGGATTGGGTGAATTAGGTGAAAGGGATTAAGAGGTACAAAATTCCAGTTATAAAATAAATAAGTCATATGAATGAAAAGTACAGCATATGGAATATGGTCAATATATTGTAACAATATTGTATGTTGACAAATGGTAACTATACTTATCATGGTATGCATAGTGTAATGTACAGAATTGTCAACTCACTATGTTGTACACCTAAAACTAATGAAACATTGTATATTAACTATACTTCAGTTTTTAAAAAATCATTTTTTATATGTACTTAGTACTAGCTAGATATTTTCTGAGGTTACCATTATTTTTAAATCATATTGCCTCACTTCAAGTTGAAATGCACTCTAGACAAAACTGTTACATGGAACTTTCGGAGCCCTGTTGATTCATTAGATAAAAAGTCTTTAAAATCTGATGTTGCCAAATGCCAGTGGGTTTTCATTAAAGACCACCTAAACTGTTAACATTTAATTTGCAATTACTTATCTACTTGCCTTGACCCATGTGTCTCTAAATCATGTAGATGACCTTTTTACAAATCAATTTTATTTGGATAAACATACTCTTTGAGATTATTTTAAGTTGTCTCACAGACAAGCCTTCCAAATGGGCAATTCAGAAAGGTCACTCATAAGTGATTAACATTTAAACTTTACATTACTTTGTAGCATTTAATAAACTAGAAAAACTGGGAGGTTTCAGAAAATACTTGGGCCGTGCGATACAAATGTTCTGAGCAATTCTTTTTGCTAAGCACACACTCTATTTGCCAGTGGAAAAGAAATGTGTCATTTTTGCCCTCAATGAACATCTAATTAAATATGAGACTCAAGAATAAAAAAAAAAAAAAATAACAGCAATGAATGTCGATGTCAAAGTATAGGAGCTGGAGTTCTATTTGTGAAATGTCTCTGCTACCTTGGCTGGGGGACTCTCCTGTCTCACTGTTCATTGCTAAATTTCAAACGGATGTATTAGAGACAAACTGCATGTTAATAGCCTTTCAACTGTTCATATTTTCTCATCTCTCAAAATCCACGGACATTCTAATCTCTGGATATTTTCCCTCACTTCTAAAAATTTAAATACCCTCATTAATGTTCTCATTTATCATTCCATGTCATAGATTCCATTCAGTCTCACTTGTTGGATCTACCTAACGTCTTAAATAAATCTACCACCACACAATTGTCTAGGTCACATTTGACATTTTTCCTAATTCTATCCATTACTTACTCTTGCATTAGACCCAAATCATGAAAACCTATAAATTACATTAAAAATGAATTATTTAATTCATTCATTTCCTTACATATAGGCTGCCTACACTGCTCCAGGGAGATAATAATAAAGCCTTTTTAAAAATACTCTTCAGAGATTAAAATCACTTCTTCAATAAATGGCTTGGAACATTCATTACTTATGCTAGGCATTAAAGGGAATATAAAAGTGAACCAGATCTAGACCTATTAAAATAAAATTGTACCCTGAGATACTAGTAAAAAAGGCAAGGATTTCTAGGGCTACTGTCATAAAACTGGTTTTTATCTTACTGATATTTTTTTCTTCTTTGAAAAATGGGCTTAACATCATAAAAATCTTGCTTGTGATAGCATGACTAAAAATTAAACCAAAAAGAAAAAAAAATGCCTCCCTTCATACTGCTCCAAAATTGCTTCATCTCTACTTTTTTTCTATCTTAATAATGTCAACAAAAGAATTACTAGAGATTTCGTTTTTGTTCTTGCATAGTTTTCTGTTTGGTTTGGTCTTTAATAAGGAAGGATTTTTCAAATAGTGATCTGCTATTCTTTGATAACACGGTTCATAATGGAGTCTATAAATTTTTCAAACCTTGTCAAATGATTTCAAGGATAACCCCCAAAAGTTAATAGTTCTTATCTTCTGGATGATAATCTAAGGGTCACATACTGTTGCATATTTCAGTGCCCAAAGCCACATCTGATTTATTTGCCATGTCTTTTTGAGAAACAAAACAGTGGCTTACTGTATATAGACGATTATTTGCACGAAGTGGAGATTAAGTAATACCAGAACCCAGGTAAAAAATATAGAATTTGAATAACAGAAGTAAAGTGACAGACTTAAATTATCACACAGAACAACAGAATAATGCTAAATGCAAAAATCATATTCAGAATTATACTCATATTGCACACCTGATTTAATTTCAGAAAAATAACATAGTCATATTAAATTAATGATTTTGAGTCTTACTGGATGTTAATTTCATTTAAATTTTATCTAAAAGTCTGCTCTACTTAAAACTGAACGGGCATTATAAACATTAGTATTTAATTCATAATGTAGTGCTTTTACATTTTGAGTAAAAATAATGTGTATATGAGTGGTAGGATTTCAGGTGAATATTTTCCTTTAAAAGGAGTTGAAAGTTAAATCTGGAAAACACAGGTCTTGAGAAACATGCCACCAGCATGCAATACAGTCTGCAAAATTCTATGATTTTTTGCATGGTGCTAGCTTTTGTTGTAATTAACAATTTCATTTAATTCTCACATCAACACTATTTTATAACAATTAATGCCTCCATGTAACAAATGAGAAAATAAGAATATAGAAAGATTAGGTGACTTCATCAAGGTCCAACCTAGGAAATGACAGAGCCGAGATTAAGATTCTGATTTTATTATTCTACAACCCCATGTTCTCTTCCAAAGGAACTGAGTTGTGAGCTGGCTCTCAATTTTCAGTTTAGAGGATGCCAAAAATCAAGTAAATGGATTAAGATGACAAGGGTGAATGGAATAGTGAAGAGAGAAGATGACATGGATGATGACAAGAAATAGTTTGTATATTTTTCAATTGTTATTCATCCAATACCTGCAAGTTTGGAAACTACAGGCAGTTATGGAAACAGAGTCTCAGAGAGACCAGGGTTCAAATATCACTGCAGCCACCTAGTAGCTATGTTACTTAAGTTATTTAAATTATTGATAATTTGAGTTCCTCATCTGAATAATACATTTCCTGTAGGATGATAGCATAGATTAAAAATGACATATGAAAATTTGTTAACCAAGTGCCTGGAATTGGCAAGAAGTCAAAATACAGTGAGTACTATTACTAGTCAGATTATTGTTTTAAGCATAAGTGAAATCTTAATAAATAAAAGCACTTGCTGAAGGAAACAGAGGCTTGACTATTAAGGCCAATAGCAGTAAGACACATCTGACTCATCGAGCTCTTTCTCATTACTGTTTCTCACACTTTTCTTCTGTTTACTACCATGTCAAAGAAAGAAAGGGAAGTTGTGAAAATGTGAAAAACAATATGAAATAAAATGGCATTTAACAAACAACCAAGGAAATCTGACACAACTAGATAAAATATGTGATAAGGACAAATACTTAAATACAAAAGATATAACCATGGATATGTAAATATCAGCTTTTATGGAGATTAAAGCCAGAATTAAAAACTCCCCTTATAATATTTTAACTTAATAATTTTAAATCATTATGAATGGTAACAGAAATATCATTAATCAATTTGTTCACAAAAAATTAGCAGGATGTAAGGCACTTAAAGAGCCAGTACTTCACTCAATTAGTTTCATCTGAACCAACTGGACAATTAAAATTTAAATCTACCATTGAGAGAAGAACGTAGCCTGGGCACAATTTATTAAGTGTTATTTGCTTTGACAGTATACTTGACTCTTCTAGAAACTGAGGAATAGAAAGTAGGAGTTGAGGAAGTTAGAAGCAAGATTACTAAGGGGCGCCAGGGTGGCTCAGTCCGTTAAGTGGCAGACTTTGGCTCAGGTCATGATTTCAAGGTTCGTAAGTTTGAGCCCACATTCAGCTCTTTGCTGTCTGCACAGAGCCCCCTTCAGATACTCTGTCACCCCTCTCTCTGCCCTTCCCCCGTGTGTACTCTCTCTTTCTCCAAATAAAAATAAACATTAAAAAATTAGTAAAGAAAGAGCAGTTTCACTCTTGGCCACGCTATGTAACTTAAAATTCATTATAGACAGGGACAAATAAATAACATTGGTGAGAGTGGAGAAAAGAAATACACTCAAAGTCATCTGAAGAAAACAATATTTATTTGGGCCTTCTAAGAAAGAAAGTATTGAGCTTAATTAGAGCACAAAGAAGCCAAGTGGCCTCAACCTTAATGTGTGGGGATGTCCTCGTGACTTTTTGTACCAAACACGTGACCTATCATACACACTTGCTTTCAAGATGCTCAGAAACAAATAGTAAATGGCATCATTAATAATATCCTCCAAGGAGAACAAAGAAAACATGAAAGTAATTTGAGGACTTGATAAAACCATATTCATACTTGCTCTTCTCAATAATTCTTTCATCATTTATAGTGACTGAAATCTAATTGATAGATTTCTCATTTTCTAAACAATGACAACAGAGCATTCTTTCTGATATGAATTTGTATATCACCATTTATCAGCCATAGTATAATAAATGAAGCAAATAAAAACATTTATAGTAACGTTTCTTTTTGTAGCATTCCTAGATCTCAAACTGTAAAGTAAACAAAATATACTCTCTAATTGGAAGGATAAAACAGGTTTCCAAACAAACTGTGTGCCACAAAAACCTTGAACTCTCTGGATATCTTTTAAAAGAGGGTTTCAGGCACTCACATATAATATGTGTCCCTTTATTTTAGAGACCAATTTTAAAGCAAACTCAACCCAAGCATACTCCAGAATAGAAGCAGAAAATTAGAAGAGATGTTTGCTACCAAGTAAGTCACACCACCATCAATGAGCAAAGGCAATGACTTTGTGGGCAAAAAAGGGAAGTAATACAGGGCACCCCTGGGTGTCTCAGATGGTTGAGCATCTGACTCTTGATTTCAGCTTAGGTCATGTTCTCATGGTCATGGGATCGAGATCCACACTAAGCATGGAGCCTATTTAAGATTCTCTCTCTCTCAATCTCTCTCTCTCTTTTTCTCTCCCTCTGCCCCTCTCCCCCACCTGTGCATGCTCTCTCCTTCTAAAATTAAAAAAAAAAAAAAAAGGAGGAGTAATGCATCAAACTGTATGACACAGTGTCATTTACAAAAAGGGCAAATAGTTGTGCTGATTCAAAAACTTTAAAAAACATGCTTGTATTAAAACAACATGTGATCATTAACGAACAATCATAACGATGAGCCTTATGATAAGAAGATATTCTTTTTTGTACTCTTTATGCAGGTTAGGAAGACAGCAGAGTATGAAATAAGTTGTTTTATTTTTTTAAAAAATATAGTTATTTAAAAGGTGAAGAGATATTTTAATATTTTGATCTTTGAAGAGCTGAACATCCATTATTCATAAAATTAATAGAAAAAGCCTGATCTTCAACAAGAAAAAAAGCAGATTATTGAGTATGCATTATATTTCAAGTCTTGTGCTAATGCTTTTCACACATTTTCTAACTTAATCCACACAATAATCTTTTGAGGTAATTATTACTATGACTTTTTTTTTTTAAGAATAAACTGTGCCTTAGGAAAGTCATGTAATTTGTCTAAAGTTGCTCATTTGGTAAGTGCTAGAACCAAATTCAGTCTTTCTGACTCTCAAATACCTGAGTACAAAATTTTGTGCATTGATTTAAAGTCTTCATATTGCAGCTGCACCATAACAATGTTTAAGTAAAGGCAGGTTAATCATTTGAATGCAACATTAAAATTTGGTTGTATTTTAAAATGTGCATGTTTTGGGGCGCCTGGGTGGCTTAGTCGGTTAAGCGTCTGACTTTCGTTTAGGTCATGATCTCGCGGTTCGTGGGTTCGAGCCCCGCGTCGGGCTTTGTGCTGACTGCCTGCTCAGAGCCTGGAGCCTGTTTCAGTCTGTGACTCCCTCTCTCTCTGACCCTCCCCTGCTCACGCTGTCTCTCTCTCTCTCCTAGAAATAAATAAAACATTAAAAAAAAATTTAAAAAATAAATAAAATGTGCATGTTTTGGAATCGAATATGTTAAATTTACATTTGGGTAGATTTCCTAAGTTACATTAGTGTTGCATCTTGAAAACAGACCATTTCCATTTACCTGTTCCAGGATGGATTCTAGTCCATATTCTCTTTTATCCCCATAGTTGTGAATCTGTACTGTGCTTGCAGCCCTGATATTTGCCTAAAAAGCTCTTGATTGTGCTATATTTCAAATACATAATTGCTCTATTTTTCATCTTCTGCAATAATTTTTCTTGCATATTCTATATTTTTAGTTGATGACTAATTCATCTCTGGATGACTCAAGAATCCCTTTTTTATTCTGGCACATCTGAAATAATTTCTCTTCTCTTGAGATCACCGCAACATATATTCCAATTTCATTCCCCAAATATCACTGCTAAATTCTGAATTAGTTTACTCAGTTGTGTTTTGCTCTGTTTTTATCATTACCAACTCGGGTGCCAGGTGTACCTACTTTAAAATAATATCTTTGCAATACAAGACAATTAATTTTGAAATCAAATAGCCAAGTTTGCCTACATTCATTGCATTTTCATGAAGCTCAGACAAATAAGATATACCAATATTATCTTAGAGACTAGGAAAAATAATCCTAGCACTAGGAAAAATAATCCTAGCACTAGAGAAGAACAGGCTCAAATGATCAAAGGACAGTAGAAACTATTAGCTTTTAAAAGTTGTAGTTTGTGTGCATATTTTATCTCCACATGCAGGCTACAAAGGAAGAAATCACGATCATTCCTCTTTGGTAATTCTCACTTGGCCTTTTAACAAACGTCTATTGGACACCCCCATGTGTTAGGCATTATGCTGTGCCCCTGAGGCTGGCCTTCAAGGAGCTCACAGTTTAGAAGAGATAAAGTAAACACAAAGCCAAATCAGAGTGATTGTGAGGATATGTATGTTTGGTGAAATATTATGAGCTCACTTAACATTTAGAAGGTAATGGATAAACAAATGTTGAGGGACAGAGAGAAACATAATATCTAATGTCTAAAGAAAGACTTGTATTTCGAAGTAGTAGTTTCCAGTTGAAAAGTACTCCAGAGGAGGGGCATTCCAACCAATGCGCAAAAATACACAAAAATGAGAAGTAAAAGCATGTGTGCAAGGGACTGCACATAAATTAGGGTGGCTGTAGCAGACAGAGCAAAGAAGATGACATGAAGAGTTGAAATGCAGAAATAGAAGAAACCAGACTGCAGACTTGGTCGAATATCATTCAATGAAGTTTAGCAATTTCTCAGTGCTGAGTGGCCTAGTTCTAAACTTGGAGCTTCTTAAAAAAATTAGATAGCCCGTCCAGATACACCAGAATGGGCCTAGGCCTTAGCTGACACACTCCAAAATTCTCCAAAATAAACCAATTGTAGTTTTCTTTCTCCTTTGTGCTTTAGCTTCAATCTGCAACATTACTTAAGTGGACCTTTTTTTATCCTAATCTGAAATCACCCCACATACTGTGATCTCATTTTAGATTTGTATCTTTTTGGAAGAACTTTTAAAAGCATTTTAGCCTCAACAGATAGTCAACATTTTTTTTTACTTCATTTGCTTGGGTCAAAGGAGACTTTTTGATAAAAATAAAGTTGAAAAAAGATTTCCCTGAGCTTATTATCTTATATAGTTTTAACTTTTAAGAAACAGTAATGGCTTAATTATTCAAAAATTGTTATTAGAAAAACAAAAGGAGAAAACCTCTGAAAATGAGTAAAATCAGAAAAACATAACTTTGATTTCATGAAAAATTCACACCAGGAAAAGAATAATTCAAGTAATCCTAAACACAGTATTTTTACTGTAAAACCAATGTAAAATATAGCTTAAGAATAAAAAGTATTAAAGACAACCTCAAACTTTATTTAGATGATTTACTTGTAGTGACCTTGGTGGTACAATTAAAGAAACTATTTTGGACACATTCTGGGATTGAAAAGATGAATAAATATGGATATTTTGGGGGGAGCAAGATAATTCACTATCGGAGAAGAGAAATACAGATATAGAGCGGGATGGCGCCTGGGAGGCTCTTCAGTTAAGCGTCTGACTCTTGATTTCAGCTCAGGTTCCTGAGTTTGAGCCCCACGCTGGGCTCTGTGCTGACATTGGGGAGCCTGCTTGGGACCTTCTCTCTCTCCCACTCTTCCCCTTCCCCACCCCTATTCTCTTTCTCTCTCAGAATAAATAAACGTAAAAAGATATCATAAGAAGAAGGTGAGAAAGAACACTGTAGGGTTGTACTCAATGTGAACCACCTATGAATCCGCTCACATGTACGCTCACGTGCATACATGTGTATGGACACACACACATTTTTCTTCCTAACTAAATCACCTGAAGGAGCCAAGAAGTGATGTTGTACCAGAAGCAATGAACCTTTTGAATTTATATTTTTGTTCCTAATTGGCATTGTCTAATAAGAAGAACCAGAGCTTCTTGGAGAAATGGCTGATTCCAGTCTGGGGTAGAAAGAGTACAAGGTGAGCCTGGAACACCTTGTTGTGCCAGAAAATAAGGAGATGCTAAAAGTCTAATGGGGACAGTACAAAAGAACACAGATGCCAGTTTAAAGGAGATCCCAGTAACAAAATTGGAACAGAGTGTACATCAGAAAAGAATGATGATGCTAATGGAACGTAACACATTTGAATTTGAAAAAAAAGGAAGGAGAAAAACTATGTGTACATAACAATAAGAGAAGGAGATGGGCAGACAGAGAAAGAGAAGAGAAAATAGAAAACAGAAGTAGGGACAGGAGGGGAGGGGAAGATGGGAGGGGAGGGGAAAGAAGGAGAAGAGAGGGAAGGGGAGGGAAGGGGAGGGAAGGGGAAGGAAGGGAAGCTCTTTCACAGAAAAATTCCATCTATAAATGCAGAACCACTCTAGTAATAACTGATTAGAGAAGATCATTAAACCATAGACTGAGATATTGTTGGGAAACACAGTATCCATTTTAATTGTACAAAGTGGAAAGATACCTTTCCAATGGAGATTATCTCATGGTTTTAGTCTTAACCAAGTAACAGTGTGCATGCGATGTGATGCTGTGAGAGACCTACACCACCACCACCACCACCACCACCACAGCAAAAGGGTATATTTGCCTGAAACGTCTGCCTTAAGGTTAGCCAGGAGACAGTCAGAGGAATCTGGACTGTGGGATATTTGGAAGAACTGACCTGGAATTTCATATAATTCAGTGAGATGAAAAACAATGCAAGTGAAAGAGACTGTTGCTTGATCAAGCGACACCAAGGAGAAATCATGTGATTCTGTGAATATTGGTTGGATATTATATGTAAAAACAAAGCACACACAAATACAAAATAAAATATAGCCATAAGGGACATTTTTTAGACAAGTAGGGTAATCTGTATGGGCTGTGTATTGGTGGTGTTACTGAGTTAATAATGACTAATTTTTCAGTGCTGTCAGGGTGCTGAGGCTCTGCCAGAGAAGTGGCTCATTCTTGAAATATGCAGACTGAGGTTCTTGTGGGTGAGATGTTATGACATCTGCAGCCTGTTTTCAAAGGGTTTGGCAAAAAGGAAGTTCAGCTGAGATGTTTACAGATGGTGAATTTGGTGAGAGATACATGAGTATACATTGCACCATTCTTTCAACTTTTAGTTCGGTTTTTTAATGAAAAAAAGAAAAGAAGCTAAAGACACTGTTTGAACAATTGCAGTTGATCCTAAATCCCAGATTAATGCACCCATTACCTATTTCTTTCTCGAATAAGAACCACGTTACAGGTGACTGTTCCTCTCCCCCAAACCACCAGTTTCTGATGCCCCTCAAAGGTTCTCCCAGAGTTAAACATTCATAAATTAAGTCTGAGCAGTTCACTCATGTACTGAAACCACTCTCAAGGCTTCTGTTGCCCTACAGAATGACTTTTAAGCCTAACACAATATATAATGTCTTCTATTTGAAGACCTGATGGCATCGATTTCTCATCTTCCTTGAAAATGACAGTGTTAAAATTCAAAAACAGTGTGACTCTGCTGAACTTTGAAATTACTTTGATGCTTTGAGTTTAATTGATTTTTAGAATATTGCATTTGCTCTATCAGTACGTCAACACATAGGTTTCAACATCTGTGATGTCCTAGTTCTCTCATTTTTTTATTACAATAACTGCGGGATGAAAGTAGAGGCCCATGCCAAATATTTTAAAACAATGTATGTATCATGCAGGCAAGGCTGTATTAATATGGAACCATTTCTTAAATCCTTAGAACTCACTAGGAAGCAAGAGGCAAATGGCCCCATCTGAGTACATTATTGCTGTTGTTATTAATAACTGCTATTACTCTGAGGTTTAGAGAGATTAACTGATACATTTTAAATGCTTCTCATAGGTGTCGTTATTAAAGAACTCCTGAACCCTATGACCAATATTATTTCTTTTCTCACATATTAGGCAATAAATTTTGAGGTCTATACAGTTTTTACATTTACAGTAGTCATTTAATCAAAACTAATTCTCATTTGTGAAAATTAGATGCTGTTAAAATTTCTCCAGACAACTAGAAACCATCATAAAATAAATCTAAGTTTCCCTTTCATACATCAGCCTCAGAATTAGCAGGAATTGGGTAATCTCACCCATTCCCACCATTTCTTTCAAAGTAAATACTGCTGGGGCACCTGGAGGGCTCAGTCAGTTGAGCATCTGATTCTTGATTTCAGCTCAGATCATGATCCCAAAGTCGTGGGATCAAGTTGGGCTCTGTGCTGAACATGGAGACTACTTAAGGTTCTCTCTCTCTGCCTCTGCCTCTCTCTCCCACTCTCTCACTCTCACTCTCTCTATATATAATGAAAAAAAATACTGCTAATTCTGAAATTTGAAAGTCTAAGTCTGACTGTGTATGGCCAATTTGCTACTGTACATATCCATCTCAATATATTGCTATTGCTCACTGATAATATTTCAAAATGAAAACAAAGTTTATATTCTTCCCATGAAAACTTTCTTTATTTTAGAGAAATCAGAGACCCAATACAAGTGAGGGTACATGGTCAAAGGTACAACCAGATCTATCAGTACCTATTCTGTTTCTACTTTCTGGGGCACCTGGCTGGCTCAGTCAGTTGAGCGTCAGGCTTCGGCTCAGGTCATGATCTCACATTTCATGGGTTCAAGCCCTGTATCGGACTCTGTGCTGACAGCTAGCTCAGAGCCTGGAGCCTGCTTCAGACTCTGTATCTCTCTCTCCTGCTCACGTGGATTCTCTCTCTCTTTCTCTCTCTCTCTCTCTCTCTCTCTCTCTCAGAAATATATTTTAAAAAAAAATAAAATTTTAAAAAATAAACTGCTTTCCAGGAGGCTAAAGGAGAGGGGGAAGTCCCACAGGGCAGCAAGAGTTCTAACTTCAAGCCTTGTGCAATATCATGAATTGATAGCTAGAATTATGAAAAAAAATCCTTTACTATATCACTTCTAAAATCTCATGTGTGACTTAAACAGTTTTCTCATTTTATCCCATTATTATTTTGATGTTTTTGCCCATTAAAGTTGATGACTCCCTATTTTCAGCTTGTTTGTTTTCTTCTGTTGAAAATGTTTGCTAAATTACTACTGGTTAAACAACTTTAAACTGCTTTCCCCAAATCCTGTTTCTCCTTATGCCAAGGGAGACACAAGCTCCTCATTAGGACAACACGCCTGGCCTCCTGACTCCACTCAGGTGCTTAGCAATGCAGGCTGCGGAGGTTCGGCCACATAAAATCTACTCTTGTTCCCTGTGTGCCCTAGCAATTGCTATTGCCTTTTCCTAGTTCCTTCCACATTCTGCCTGGTGAACTCATCATTCAAGCGTCTGGTGTAACTTTCCAACATTATCTCTGGTTTTTAAGTCTTTGCTGACTACCCTCTCTGCTCTTGGTATAATTTGGTTGACTAATAGATTAGTATCATCTATCAGTAACCCAGGGAAAGATCTGATTTTACAGGTAGAGGGGGGATCACCAGGGCTCACCTCCTCTTACTGAACAACCTTGTTCAAAGTTAAGGAAAACGCCGTAACTAAATATTCTATTATATATAAAATACCTCACTGCTATTTTCTTTCCCCAAAGTATCAATAATAATATCAAAATTTTGTGTGAGTGTGAAGATGTTCCTGGGAAACAACTGTGGTTTTAAGGGCTAAGCTCTGGAGCCAACACCAGAAAATTAGATTGTGCAGCCTCTGGCTCTTATGTATGTATGTATGTATTTAATTTTATTTATTTATATTAATTTATATTTTTATTTATTTTTGAGATCAAGAGAGACAAGAGCATGAGCAGGGTAAGGGCAGAGAGAGAGAGCGGGGGAGACACAGAATCTGAAGCAGGCTCCAGGCTCTGAGTTAGCTGTCAGCACAGAGCCTGATGCAGGGCTCCAACTCACAGACCATGAGATCATGACCTGAGTCGAAGTTGGGGCACTTTACCAAGTGAGCCACCCAGGCACCCTAGCCTTTGGCTTTCAAATGTGATCAGCAAAAGCTTTGGTTCCATGGAAATCAGAGGTGACTGGGATAGTAGAAAGAAGAGGGAGGACCCAAAGGGGCAGGTTGCAGAAAAAGGAGGGGGCTTTGGACAACTGAACTCCATCTTGGCCAGAGCAATCTCACTTTTACCTGTTTTACGTACTGGCCTTCTATACCAGAGTCCCTTTCTTAAAATAAAGAAAAGAAGAAAATTGCCACTTTTTTTTGGAAAATCACTTGTATACACATCTGACTTTCCATATTAGTTGCCCAAAGCATTAGGAACTTTATCCCCCAATTAATGAATGAGGAATTGGTCTTCGAAACAGTTTGAGTTGGGTGCCTCTTTCTTTAATTAAGCTCTCAGTGTGGTTCAGAAAGGACAGATGATACAGTTTTAGTGATTTGGTTAAAGGTGATATGCTGCTTCCAGTTTACACAACTCTGTTGGCTAGAAACAAAATTTTATCCATGACAGTAAAAACTGAGACCTTAGTAATTCTCTCCTTCTTTCATGAATTGCACATTCATGAAATTTCTCTGACACAGGGGAAAGCACTGTGTTCCTTTGTTAACTTAGATAGAACCTGGCTTGTCATAGAGTCCAAGACTGTAAGATCTCATAAAGTTTGTTGAAGTTTTGTGTCTCTACCACATGGAGCAAACATGTTTTTCCCCGATACCCTATCCAGCTAACATGCACCCCCCCCCTTTTTTTATTATCACTCTTAGGAGTAGGCTCATTTCCAAAAGAAAACAATAATTCAAGAAATAGTCACTGATCTCTTAGTATGTGCAAAATATCGGATCTCAAAGACATAAAGTCAATCATGGAAATCATTCAAAGAGCACAATAAAAGGGGAAATAAGATTTGGGCCAAAGTAATACAATACAAAGAAGAAATAAGAGCAATAAAGCTAAGTGAAAATAAAGTGAAAAGAGAGTAATTATGAAGAATGGCTACCTTCAACTGGGGCACACAATGCCCCTTAAAAAATGTCCCTTCCCATTTTATACCTGGAATGGCATTACGATGTTTTTAACAAAACAACAATCCTAGAATCAGTTGCTTTGCTCCATCTTTACTGTCTGGATTGATGACTCATGAGCAGATACCTGATTTCCTGGCTGTCCCTTGAAGCTACCCTGTTAAGATGAGCTTCTTAAGTGGCCAACTCCTGGCCACTATGGTTAGAATTGATAATAAAAACACAAGAAGCAAGTCATAAGACCCCAGTTTAAATCTGAGTGCCATCTAGAGGGAACTCACCTTCTTGCATCCATGAACTCACACTCTTCCAACTGTTTTCCCTTCAGTGTTGTACTTTTTCTACCTTTGTGCTCCTTTCGTTTTAAGTTTCTTCTATCAATATAATCACTACACTGTGTTGTAACTGCTGGCTCACTGTGTGTCTTCCATTACTGTGAAGTCTATGTGGGAAATGCTTTGCTCAATTTGATTTCCATTATATGCCCAGTTTGTATCTCAGTTTTGAAACATAGTAGGCATACCAAATAAATATTTGTTAAATGAACAAATTTTACCATAAAAGGATAGTCATGAAATATCATCATCCTATTTGAAAAAAATATTTGAAGTAATTGAACAGATTGATGACTGAGCCTGAGGCAATGTAATATGGACAACATATGAAGTATCGGTTAGTTATTACAAGATATCAAATATAAATATAATAAGGCAAAGAATTTTAGTTTAAAGAAACTTAAGGATGAGCTTAGGGAAACATTTGAAATACATTATTTTAAAATAAATATCCAGGGATGGAAAAACAAGTAGAACACAGGACATTTCCAGGGAAGTGAAACTAATCTATAAAATGGATACTTTTATGAATAAAGACATTATGTTTTTATCAGAACAGATGAACTGCAGAACACAAGGAGTGAGCCCTACTATAACTATGGATCTTAGTGGATAATAATGTGTTAAGACTGATACACCCCTTGTGAGGAATGTACCATACTAATGCAAGGTATTATCCTAATGTTTAAGAAGACAAAGGGTTATATGGGAACTCTCTGAACTTTCTACTCCATTTTTCTTTAAACCTGAAACTGCTCTAAAAAATAAAGTCTAAGTAAAAAAAAAAATCAAATAAAAAATATAGATGTATTACATAGTAATATAAGAATATATTCACTGCAGGGGTGCCTGGGTGGCTCAGTCGGTTGAGTGTCCAACTTCGGCTCAGGTCATGATCTCCCGGTTCGTGGGTTCGAGCCCCGCGTCGGGCTCTGTGCTGACAGCTAGCTCAGAGCCTGGAGTCTGCTTCAGATTCTGTGTGTCTCTCTCTCCCTCTCTGACCCTTCCCTGCTCACGCTGTCTTTCTCTCTCAGAAATAAATAAAAAAGATTTTAAAAATTTAAAAAAAGAATATATTCACTGCAATGGTTTTGAGATAGCAAATACACATACCTAATACATATAGAGTATATAAGCATCAGAAAAAATATTTTAGAAGCTTAAAATACTGTATATACCACTTATGATTCAATATTTCATCTGTATTCTATTAGACACCATTAGGAACAACTACTCTTTCTAATTTACAACTCTAGAATTGAGTTTAGTCAAATTCTGGCATATCATAGTAACTCAGTTGAATCTATGTTGTATTGGCAATTGAAAAAAAAGTAACTGAAACTATTTACAAGAAGAACCTATTAAGAGACATGTGAAATGAGAAATGTATGTGTATGTGTAGTATGCATGCATACACAGAGAAAGTCCATAAGAGAAAGACAGTAGCAAAATTATCTCTGGAAAATGTTTATATTTTTTTACCTAGAATACCTTCTAAACTTTCAGCAGTAAATATATTAACTGTAAGGAAAAAATAAGGAATTAGGAAATGAGTTACAAACTACTGAAAACAATACAAATATTTACGAAGTGATATCTTTTGGCACGGGGCAGTCTACTGTTAGCATGGTTAGGCAAACAGAAGTGCAAGACAAAAAAAAATTAGAAAAATAGTAAGAAAAGCTATCAAGGATTCTAGCCAGACAGTCCAAAATGCCATCCTCTCATACTACAAGAAAACTCTTCTTTGGGCATTATTTTCTTTGAGAGTACAAAGCTAAAAAGCTATTTTGTAGCAAAACCAGTTCTATTGGGATCATTGAACAGAATTTTCACTTCCCAAGCCCAACTCACAGTGAATTCATAGGTTTATTGATAGGATCAAAGGAGATGCTCATAGGGAGAGAGGTTGGAAATATCTTAAATGGACACATGAATGATATTCCAGTTATTTGATACCTCTACTGTTGGCAAAAAAAAGCCAGGACTGAAGCTAGAAAAAGTCTGTCTATAAATTTTTGCTTCATAATTTCTCTTCCTCAAATGGCAGGGATGTGTGTGTGTGTGTGTGTGTGTGTGTGTGTGTAAGAGAAACAGAGAGAGAGAGAGAGAGAGAGATAGACATTAAGGGATGTTGTCTACTTTTTAAAGCCAATAAATAGAAATTCATGCCTCTATATCTTGTGGTTTGTAGGCAAAATTGTTGAATTCAAACCAGAAAGAGAGTAGTTAACATTTCTAGGATCAGTTCCATTTCCAGAACAGCTTTAGCTTTCAGATGTTTTATTCAAGAACTGTGAGGTAAGAGCTATGGTTGGAATATAAGGAAATTACCTGTGGGCTAATTGGGATATTGAAAAATTAGCTGTTGAGAGGCATAGGAAGTTAAAGGACAAGAACTTTTACTTGCTGGGGAACTTCAGGCCTCCCTGGAAGCAGAACAGATTAGATTGCGTATCTTAGTCATTTGGTTGGTTGACAACCTCTCTTTATATGTTGGGAGGTAAGAACTGACTCAGTCTGAGTTTGCTTTTTCAATCTATCAAACCTCAACAATGGACCTTATTAGTTCTCCTGGTTAAATAACAAAGGAGCACAGTGTGGTTGACACAATATGGGCTTTCTAGTGACAGAGAGGCCCAGGCAAGTTGCTTATTCCTTCTAAGCCTGAGTTTTCTCTGAATTATAAACAATAATATCTATACCACAGGGATTTTATAAGAATAAGACATTCTCATAAATGTTGGCAACAGTTGGCACACGTTAAATGTCCAATAAACAAGTGCCATATGATTACTAATTATTGATTTTGCCCTAGATCTATGTCTGCATGTACATGTGTATATGTGTTACGTATTCAGACATTATTAACCAAACTGTATATTATTATCTCATCTCTCAAACACAGGAGTTCATTCAGTCCCTTTAGTTTTGATTACTCTGTACTTCTGGCACAGTGATCTTTCTAAAATGTAATTCTATCCCTGCCATGCACCTCCTTGAAACTTGCTGAACTTTCCCCAATTTCCTTTGCACAACTTCTTCATAAGGTGGTCTTGGTCGCACAGGAGGGCCTTTGGATTGATGCCCTTGCCAACTTCAGTGTCAGCTTTTAGCAAAATCTCTCTTTCCTCCTGCACACACACACCATGCTCTGTGCTTTTTCTCTGAGCTCATTCACACTATCTTCTTTCTCTCTCTGGAACACCAATCTTTGCTCCTTCTTGAAAAACTACTATTTGTCTTTTAAGTTTCTTCACTGAAGGCTTTTCTGACCTTCTAGATTCTTAAGCATGCACAAAGAGCTCTCTCTGTGCTTCCTATCATCACCGTAATGACAGTGGCTGCAGTGGATGGAAAACTGCTCGTTTACTTGTATATCTCATATTACAGGCTGGAGGCTGCACAAGAGCGGGGATTTTCTCCCTTTCTCACCATCTGCTTGCCAGTGAGTTGTATGGTAAATGGTATGTCCTATGCATGCAACAGATACAGGTTGAATGGTTGAATAAACACATTAATGCTCTAATGCAAAATTCATATCCCAAAACGGACAGGAAAACTTTTATCATCAACTTAGTCAACTATTTCCTCTAAATTTCTCAGTACCTGGGAGAGGGTTTGCTGGCAAGAGAGCTCTTTCTCACCAGCATTTCTAATGTGGAAAGTCACAAGGGCTCAGATGCTGTCAGAATGTCTACTGTCCTATACCGATGCGTGTGTCTAGAGACAAATCACACAAAGGATTGCTTTTTAAAACAATCAGAACAATTTATCTTTAGTCTTAGGCAAGCATTTCCATTTCTCACATGAGAATCAAAACAAAAGGGAGAAGATAGCTATTTCCATCTGCTATCCCGTGATTGTTTTTATCTGAAAAAATCTTCTAAAGTGAATAGAGAGAAGATGCAAAGGAAAATAAAAATGTAGTGGCCACTGTAACTATTTTGAGGGTGATGACTATGTATTATTCTTTTTCCTTCCTTTTTCCAAACTGCCTATAATCTCAAATTGTCTTTACAGTATTTGGTAACATGAATAGAGGTTGAAGAAAGCACCTTGTTTCTGAATTACCGCTTCTCATGTTGTTAAGACAATAACTAACAACCTCGATGTTACAGAAAGAATTCATTCCAGTCCACTATAGTACCTTGCAGTTTTTAAAGGTCTCCGTTTACTGATGAGGGCCATGAGAAAAGAGGAGGGAGCAGGACACATCAACACTCCAGTTTTTAAATAAATATCTTCACTGTGATGTAAACACATCCACATCCACACACACACGCACGCACGTGCACACACACACACACACACACACACACACACACATTCTCCAAGTGGAACAAAAGCTCCTAGCATAAAATCTGGCACCAAATAGGTTCTCAGGAATAGAACTTGAGAAGGACCATGCTTCTTTACATTGCAGAAGCCTAGTTTGTATTTTTCTTCATTCAGATAATATCTTTAAAGGTGTACAAGAAGGGGTGTTAAACAGAACTATAACCTGACTATATAAACTCTGATGGTCCCTTAAAGTCACATAGCCATTGACCACACGAGCCTTCACCCTCATGAGTTTGCCTGTCCCTTCCCATGGGCATCGCTACCAGGCTCTGTGGGGTGTTCTGCCCCCTGGATAAATAGTAGACAGCCAGCCTCCATTAGGCAAGTGCACTATCTACAGAATAATCTGACCCCAATATCCATGCCACTTAATCACACAATTCATTTAAAAAATAAAAAATGTCATTTTATGGAGAAAGAAAACTTAATAAAAAGTTAATAATTCACAGTGAGGCAGAAAATCATATAATTAAATGTTTTATGCTGCTAAAGCTATTTCAACAGCCGTTTGCTTATGACCTTTGTAATGTGGCATCCTGCCTTACAAAGATTCAAGAGAAGCATTTCACCTAAATGGGCATGTCATGGAACAAAGACTTGTATAAACATCACTGAAAGAAACACATTATGTTTTATGTTAATTCAGTCTTTTAGATTACAAGTGCTGTAGACAAAGTTACTATGCAAAGAATAGTTATCAACATGCGGTTCAACTTTCATTATAGTTGTGTTCATATTCTGGCCATTTCTGAGCTGTTTCATCCAATGTTACATATGATTCCATAGTTTAAATGTGTTCCCCTCCCAAATGAAGAGTGAAGAAAGCACAATAGTAAATCCTGTGGGTACCCTGCATATTAACAGTCCCCAAAATGTTCCATTTGAGATAATGACACAGACCTAAAAAAATCACTGCAGGATTCAGAACCCCACTGTCAACATCATGAGCCCCTGACACCTGGCACTTTATAGTGATTTTTAACACACTGTTACAAAAAGTTTTTAGCTAATGTTTCTTTGTATGCTCCCTCAGGTAGGTAAGGCCAGTGTTATTGTTTTTATCCTAATGGTATATAGAGAAAAATGAGGCCCATAGAGAATAGATAATTGATGAACAACTATTTAACAACTTACTCTTGCAGTCAGATCTAACATTAGAGTCCAACATAGTCCAAGAGAACCTTCTGCAGTGATGGAAATGCTCTATAAATCTGAGCTGATAACTGTAGTTACTGAGCGCTTGAAATGTGGCTAGCGCTGAAGAATTTTCATTCATTTGATTTTCATTAATTTAAGTTTAAACAGCCACATGTGGCTAGTAGCCACTATATTGGACAAAACACTGGCCACTCCCTCCTGGTTCTGCCCTGCAATTAGCTGGTGGATTTTGTTACCACTGCGGGGAGCTCAGTCAGCTTGCAGTAATGGTTCTTCCAGCCTCACTGTCTACTGTACACATGGAGTAGATACTGGTGAATGGAGGAAGGGTGCAAGGCAAAAGCTGAAGGACTGAAATGTAACAGAGTGGACAGAAGAAACTCTTTATTATGTTTTCCAAAATAATGGAATCCCTGGAGATACTGGTTCACAGTTACTAACTTCCCAAAAAATAATGTGAATAAATTTTATAACAATTATGGCCTTCCTCACACTTCAAGTGTATATTAACAACAACAACAAAAGTCAACAAGAGAGAAACTGTATATTGCTTTTACACAGATATAAATGGAGCCTAACTTGTTCAGTAACACAATTACAAAGGGTGTAATGTTATGATTCTTAAAGAATAGAAAGGATGGTGGAGAAAACCTTTTTTAAAACCTGCCATACAAAATAGTTTGAACAGTTCAACTTCTGTTTTGTACACTCACACTGCTCTACATTAATGATGATTCAGAAAAATCTGATGCTGTATATTTAGATTTAACAGTAAGTTACTGATGAACATGTATGTTTATATTCTATCTTGAAAATCAGTACATTTTGTATACCGTGTATGTTACCTCTTGGTGACTGCAATACATACATATATATAATTATAATGTAATTATAATTTTTTTTAATGTTTTATTTATTTCTAGGAGAGAGAGAGACAGCGTGAGCAGGGGAGGGTCAGAGAGAGAGAGAGGGAGTCACAGACTGAAACAGGCTCCAGGCTCTGAGCTGGCAGTCAGCACAGAGCCCGACGCGGGGCTCGAACCCACAAACCGCGAGATCATGACCTAAGCGAAAGTCAGACGCTTAACCGACTAAGCCACCCAGGCGCCCCAATTATAATGTAATTATAATATGATTTAAATCTCCATTTCCTCAGCATGTAAGCAATAATCTGCTACATTATTTCTTCCTTTACCCTCCAGTCTTCATTAGCACCAATGCCCATATTCTCCCTATCAAATTTATTTACATTTCCTCTATGCTTTAATCATCTCTTGTTCCTCTCCATGAACCTTCTTGCCTTTCTACAGATATGGTAGAGTTCTCTTAGAGAGCTGTTCTCACCTACCCTTCACCTACCAAGCCATGTGTTTTCAGTACACAAATTAGATGCCTCCCATGACAGCAAGTCTCCTTTCTCTCTTATCAGAAGTCATCACTCCCTCCTCAGTGTTCTCTTAGCAATTCTGACCTTGACATCATGTTTTGCACAGTAAATAGATGTCTGGACGTACATGTTACTAGTTAGTAGTCAAAAAGCACCTTGAGGTGAGGACCATTGGAATCCCTCCAAAGTGCCTGCTTATAAAATTGGTTCTAAGTTTTAAGGATTTTTTTTAAAAAAAATCAAGATGGGAAAACAGCATTTGTGTTTCAGTTGTTTTTGTCACACTGACTCCAGACCATCAGTTTCACAAAATAGCAAGAGGAGGAAACGTAAACTCTACTCAAGCTGTTCCTGACACTACTCAGAAGTGAGAACGTGAAAGCACAGTGCTGAGAGTAGCAGGTTGGCCCAGGATCCCCTCAGCCTGATAATCTTGTCAGAATAAATAATCACCTAACACTTTGCCTTCATGATCTTTGCACATGAAAACTGCTACGATGCTCGGAAGGCAGCTCCCTTAGCAAGATTCTTAAGTAGTCAGAGAACAAAATATATCTTAGTAATAGGTGGTATTTATCATAATTAAACTTACTCTGAGTGAGTTACTTTCTTGCTCAGTTATTATTCTAAAAAACATATTTTACCATAACTCAGTAAGCATTTAATTCATTTATTCAACAAATATTCAGGACGCATACATTATATGTTAGGCATTCTGTTAGGCTGGAGATTGATGATACATGTTACATTGTCTCTATTCTCAAGAACTCAGTCTGGTAGGAGAGGCAGAATTACAGAAGAGCTTAAAATATAACTTTAAGTACACTGACTTCCATTCGTTTCCTGGCTTGATCAGCTGATCATTTAACTTTGGGGAATCCCCTTAGCTTGGCTTAAGCCAGAATGGGGGGATACTGAAAAGACATACCTCACTGGGTTATTGTAACAATTCAATAATACAACGTGCATAAGACATATGGTACTTAGTCCAATGTTTGGGCTTTAACAAGTGCTTTATAATCAGTAGTAATAAGAACAGCAACTCCAGGTGAAAAGTGACAAAGAACACAGATGCCCACGTGAAAGGACGAGGACCTCCTCATCCTCAGAGTGAGCTAGAGAAGGTGTCTCCCAGGGAGGAGTGTTGAACGCAAGACTTGAGCAATGAGTACGGATTTTCCTGATGACATTACTGAGAAAGGGATGGCTGTTTTAGATTAAGGACATATCCTCAGAGAAATATATTCAGAGATCAGTAAGCAGCAGAGGATGGCTGGAGCAGAGGGCATACAGAGAAGAACCTATAGAGCATGGCAAAGGGATCCACGAAACACTCAGAAGAGCAGGGCTCTGAGTGGATTTCTATTTTACAAAGATCAGTATGGCTACCTCTTTAAAAAGGTAGCTTTGAGGAAGCTAAAGTTTTAAGTGAGAAAACAAGTTGGGAAGTTATGTCAACTATCCCAGGCCACAGATGACAAGTCTTCAAATTTAGTGATAAATGACATGGTTGGAGGTGAGGGAGGAATGAGGAAACATCACAATGAGTCATGATTGGTCCCGTATCTTGGCTATTGTAAATAATGCTGCAACAAACAGGTATCTTTTCAAATTACTGTTTTTGTTTTCTTTAGGTAAATGCCCAGTAGAGAACGATGCTGATGACACAGACCTTCTGAAATCAGCATCTTCCTCAAGAATTAGTCATTAGTTTAAGAACACTGCATCTGAGACAGTAATGCAACTCAGATTTCAGTGCATAAGTGTATGACTTTTCTTTTAGATCAAATAACTGTGCTCTATATTAATTTTGCCTATTTTTACTTCAAGTTGTCATGTGCAGATAAAGAAAAAAAATGATAGTGCTAAATAGATTATCTATCTATTTAATTATGCAGTTCATAGAAGAATCATTAGATCCTTCTTATTTTTCTCTTCTAATTAATAGATTAAACTTTTGGAAGTTCTTTCCACTGAAGGTAAAATATCTAGCAGTACTGTGAAAGCTATCAAAAATTCAGTTTAAAAGATAAACACTGAAGATAAAATGACTTGTTTTTATTATGCTAATAAAAGTACGAATTTGGATGGAGCACCATACCATGAAAAAACAATATTCTTACTATACAAAGAAGAGCAAGAAGCAGAAATATACTTGCAATTTCTTGCAGTATAAACACAATTCATAAGAGCATCAAAACAAGCTGCAATATTCCATCAATCCAAATAGAATCTGTAGATGTCAAAAACACAAACATATATTCAAAGGGTATCTGAACTTTTAAATATTTATAATGAGTGGATATTGAATAATTATTTTAAAAAAAACACTTCAGCACGCTAAAGTATGTCCTTTGCCTCTTTGCTGCCCACCATCAATCAAAATTTAGAAGTATGGGCACCAGGGTGACTCAGTCAGTTAAGCATCTGACTCTGGATTTTGGCTCAGCTCATGATCTCATGGTTGTGAGATCAAGCCCCATGTTGGGCTCCACACTAAGAATGGAGCTTGCTTGGGAATTTCTCTCACTCTCCTCTACCCCTCCCCCACTTGTTCTCTCTCAATCTCTCTCTCTCAAAAGTAAAATAAAATCTTTTTTAAAACTTTAGAAGTTTAGTGAGAAGAGTGGTGCTCATTTGTTTTATTTTTTACATTTTTCAATTTTTGTAAAGCATCTGATTTATAGAAGGCAGTTGGATTTTCATATTTGCTTCTGCATTCAGTCTGCTGTGATACCATGTCAGTAAGGCTATGAAAACTCTATCATACATTCATGAGAGAATTAGAGCAAAGCAGGTAAATGATAGTCTAGTATGATATGAAAGTGGTTATCATCTCATGAACCCTGTGAAAGATTCTGAATTCCCTCAGGGTTTTGGACTGCATTAATCATTACTCTTCAAGAAAAGATCAATTGAAGGTGTCAACAATTTAAACTTAGTAACTCAGAATGCAAATTTGCAGATGATCACAGCAATTTTATAGAAAAAATAAAAATTGTGGGCTGCGTGGGTGGTTCAATCGGTTAAGTGTCTGACTTCAGCTCAGGTCACGATAGCTCAGTTTGTGGGTTCCAGCCCTGCAACAGGCTCTGGGGTGACAGCTTGCAGCCTGGAGCCTGCTTTGAATTCTGTGTCTCCCTCTCTCTCTCTCTGCCTTCTCCCATGTGTGCTCTGTCTCTCTGTCTCTCAAAATTAAGTAAATGTTAAAAAAAATTTTTAAAGAAAAAATAAAAATTATGATATCATTTTGAAATAAATACATTCAGAAAAATACCAGTGACTATTAGAGACAGGTCAAAGAAACTGATAATATGATATGTAAAATTTTACTAATATTCAAATTATATAATTTTTAATGTTAAGATACTCAATAAAAAGAGTCTAAAATTAGCTTCGATGTACATAAATATGCTATTTATAGAAATAATTTTATTTTTTGCATGTGTTTTAAATTTTAAAATTTAATTTGAAAATATAAAGTCCCAGGGTAAACACATTTTTATAGGTATGAATTGATACACTATTAATTTCAAAACCATTGTTCTTTTAAAGTTTTGAAATAATCTATTTTGGGAAGAAGTCAAGAGACTATACCCCCTATACAGGCACATACACAAACCAAACACACAAACACATACCGAGTTTCATCTCTGGTTTGGGAGATTGTTGAGTTATTGACCTAGGTTGAGTCAGCCAGAGACAGAGAGCTCTGAGTTAGCACCACTGCCCAGCCAAGAAGAAGCAAATGTGATAAGAGGTCAGTGCTTTGCTATTAATCATACTACTGACATCTATGCTTAAATTATTAAAGTCAATAGTCTTCCTAACAGGAGAAAAGATACAGTAAGAACTTGGAAAGGTTTTCTTCTCTTATTTTCCATAAGGAAGAAATATTCAATGAAATTTGAAATATTGTGTTCATACTGGAAATTTACCCAAAATGTAAACACACTATTTATTTAAAGGGACACACGCACCTTTATATTTATAGCAGCATTATTCACAACAATGAAATTAGGGAAGAAGCCCAAATATCCATCAACAGATGAATGGATGAAGACGTGAGATCTATTTATATACAGATATAGATATAAAATATTTCATTCTTTTTTATGGAATATTATTTTGCCATAAAAAGGAATAAAATCTTGCTGTTTGCAATGGCATGGATGGAGAGTATAATGCTAAGCGAAATAAGTCAGGGAAAGACAAATATTTATGATTTCACTCATATGTGGAATTTAAGAAACAAAACAAACAAGGAAAGGGTAAAAATAGGGAAGAAAGAGAGAAAAATCAAGAAATTAAGACTCTTAATTAGAGAGAGCAAACTGATGGTTACCGGAGGGGAAGGGTGGGGGCATGGGTTAAATAGGTGATGGTGATTAAGGAGGGCACTTGGCTGTGAAGAGTACAGGGTATTGTATGGAACTGTTGAATCACTAAGTTGTACACCTGAAACTATTACACCGTATGTTAACTATACTGAAATTAAAATAAAAACTTAATAAAAATATATGACGTTCAACAAAGATTTCACTGTTAAGATGATGTTTGAATACACATCTGGATGAGGCAGGGGAGCAAGCCATGCAGACTACTGGGAGAAAGCACACTGTCATCAGAGGCTAGTTCACGTGCAAAGGACTTGAGGTTGACTTGTGCTTGGAGTTTTTGTGGAAGAGCAGTTTGCCTAGAGCAAACTGAGTGAAAGGATTGAGTAAAGGCATGAGGTCAGAGAAGTCACAGGGATCAGCATAATGTGTTGGTCAATTTGTAGTTACTAAGAATGAGTTTGGGAACTACTGAAAGGGTGTAAGCAGGGCAGAGATATTTCTAACTATTAACACTTAAAATGTAATGACACTAAGTGTCAGGCTCTATTCTAAATACTTTACATAAGCCTATCAAATTCTCACAACTACCCTATGAAATAGGAGGGCACAGTTAAGAATATTGTTAGATAATTGCAGCTTTGTGTGAGATAAGAGAGTAGATCTCAGGTGTTCTCATGTAAAGCACCTCTATGTAAAGAGATACATTAATTACCTGGACAATAGTAATCATTTATATATATCTATAATATATATCTATATATATATTATAGATATATATAAAATCATGTTGTACATCTTAAGCTTATACAATTTTGATTAAAAAAAGAATACTGCTAAATATTAAAACCAGTATGGAGTTCTTAAAATTGACTTTGTAAACCACTCTATTAATAACGTTTTCTAGGAAGGAACATCCACTGCTAATCAGTTGATTTCTGTCTAATGATTCATGTAACCGAACTAATTTTTAATGTAAAAGAATCATACTATATGGTGAGAACGGACAGTCACAGTGCAAATGTGGAAGCAGAAAGAAGATTTGGCGAACTTACAATAAACAGGAATACAGGAATACTCAGGAAAATGTGAGAACTGAAGATATTTTAGTAGACTTATCCTGGAATCTCCATCACTGCTAGTGACCTAATAAAGTTAGTTGTATTTGATAGCATGGGACAAAAAGAGCAGTAAAGGAGTTCAGTAGACCGAAAGCACAAATCTGAACCAAATGAATCCACAGGACTGTAGTTAGTATAAATAATAAGACCAAAGTAGATTCTGTGAAGCCGCCTACTTTTTCTGATTCCATTGGTTTATTTAAAAAAAAAAAAAAGTCATAGACCCATCAGAGTAAGTGTGCCAACAGATACCAGAATCTCTATGATACTGATAAGAATACTGACAAGGGGGGTGCCTGGGTAGCTCAGTCAGTTAAGTGTCTGACTTCGGCTCAGGTCATGATCTCATGGCTTGTGGGTTCGAGCCCCATGTTGGGCTCTGTGCTGACAGCTAGCTCAGAATCTGGAGCCTGTCTTCGGATTCTGTATCTCCATCTCTCTCTGACCCTCCCCTACTCGTACTGTCTCTCTCTGACTCTCAAAAATAAATAAAAAACACAAAAAATTTTAAAAAAAAGAATACTGACAAGGTTCAGAGATACTAGACAATGTATATTAAAGGACACCTAGCTAACGGTTGGTAGGGTTTGGATTTGAATTCAAATGTATTAGACTTCAGAGCCTAAAATAACTGCTATATTGTATTCTTCACCCTTTGATTTATAATGATTCAGGAGCCTCTGGATCTCTGGGTGA
The DNA here is from genome assembly GCF_003009895.1 of Hyaena hyaena. Classification (NCBI taxonomy): domain Eukaryota; kingdom Metazoa; phylum Chordata; class Mammalia; order Carnivora; family Hyaenidae; genus Hyaena; species Hyaena hyaena. Next base: position 831,212 of record NW_024081092.1, on the reverse strand, counting down.
TAATTTCTTCAGGAATAACCTACATATATAAGTCAAGTCAATCCAAGAAGCTTGACCAGAGCCAGGTGGGGTAAAAGGAGAACACAGAGAGAAGGCAGCATAAAGGAATCACTGTCTCAGAGTATTGTTCTGAGGATCCAGACAGGCAAATAAACAAATGGGTGCAATGTTCAAGCAGCTCAGCTGTTCCCAGTGATTTGCTTTTTTGCTTAAGTCAAAATAACTCAGCAAGGCTGTCCTCAGAGAAATGTTACAGCATTTTTAAAAAGATATTTTGCTTATTTTAAGAACACTGGCAAATCCAAAGAGACACAGCAGCCAAGAACTGAGGATGCCATTTGCAATTGTGCCAGGGTCAAAGTCACTGTCTGTCCTTGGGCCATTCATTCAACTGTTTTGAAACCTCATTTTCTTTTTCACAGTTAAATGGAACTTTTGCTACTTACACATTTCTACTTTTAGATCTTTCAGATAATTTGCAACTTAATAAGTACATGCAGGATGTTATCATCCTTTCTGGGTTATTTTAATCTTCCTTCCCTTTACTTCTCAAACTTCAACATAACATTCCAAGATTTGCTTGAATTTTCATGATCTTTTCTTCCAGTTCTAATAAATGTCATCTGGCACAAAGTATTCCTCTCATTAATGGTGGTTATCATTTAATGTATATGTCCTATCTACCCACAGCAACTGGGAGATCCTAGAAGGCAGAGAGCCACAACTGCACATATATTTCCATATTCATCCAGGGATTTGTCAAATGTGCAGGAAGTAAGATTTAGTTGAGCATTTGATGATAATGATTACTCTAATAGCAATTACTGGTTATGGAACATATGACTGGCACCAATCACATTATATAATGCCTTATTTTATCCTTACAAAAAACTTGCAAAGTACTTATTATAATTTGATTTTAGAGATAAGGCAATTGAGATGCATAGAGTTTAACTAATTTGGGAAAATCAGAGAGAAATAGCAGAGATGTGTTAAAAATCCAGATTTTTCTCTCTCCCAAACTGATACAGTATGGCAAAAGTGTCCATTCAGATATATATATATATATATATATATATATATATATATATATACATATAAATCCACTCACTCTTCATGCACCAAAACTCATGCATCCATTTGCCCATTAATTTAATGATGCATCATTTCATCCACATTCTCCTCTATCTATACACTCATCCCTTATCATTTCATGCATCCATCCTTCAATCCATTCATACACTCACTGTGTCATCCATTCCTTCACCCACTTATTCATCCATTCATCTAACAGTTCATGTACACACTAAGTAATCCATTCATTCATTGATCTTTTCACTTGCCCAGTGATTCCATAACGCTTTAATTCCCTCAGCTATCTATATGTTGATCCTCTTGCAAATCTGTCCATATATTAAGTCACTCATTATTTATTACCTTACTTACTCACAGTCCATCCATCCATCCATCCATTCAATAACTCACATAGCCATCTAATAATTAAAAATACATTAATTAATTACAGTTATTAGGCTCCTTATTTGTATCATATCCTTGCTAGACACACACAATACCAAAATATATTAGATGTAGCATATGCTTTATGAGTTTAAATAATTTCAAGAAACTAAAAAAACAGTGCTGTGTGGCAGAGGAGAAAACAACTTTATTGTATTGTACTCTCCAGAGGAGAGTGGAGAAGTTTCAGTGATATAAAAATGCAGTTTCAAAAGAAACATGAGTTGACAAGTTGGAAAACAAGAGAAGCAGTTATTTTAGGCAATGGAAATGACAAGGTAAATGCAAATCCATATTAAATAACAGGATGTATATGCAAATTATTATCTATTCCCTAGTATTCATTATGCCATTCTCTTTAACACTAATAAAACCATTAATTAGTAGTTAGGCAAATAGTTATCCAAAATCAAACTTACATTTCCAGCCTCTCTTTTAGTTAGATACTGCCACTTATGTAAGTTTTGATAATTGAGTATGAGCGGGAGTAATGTGTGCAATATCCATATTATGTTTTAAATTTAAAATAACATCCTTCCTTTTTATATTTCTTTTGGCTGGAATACCATTATCCTATTGAGCGCCATGGATTATGCAGATAAAAGCAACCTGCTAGCAATTATGGAATAAATAGCAGGATTGAAAAAACCAGAGACCCTGATGACTTTGTGCTTTTGAATATCTTCTAGTTTGAGCTTTTATGTCTATCTTATTTTTTCCACTTTCAGTTTATTGTTCAGATTTTTTAAGAGTATATGAACATATATTATAAACAATTTAGGCTTTGGCACCATAAAATGGGATGCTTCTCTAACAGAATATAAAATGTGTAGCATTGTCTTTGAGGTAATAGAGTAAACTATGAAGCAGATAATACATTCTGGAAACTTGACAACTCTTAGTATAATGGTGGTAAATATTTGGTAAAACTTGCCACAGTATTTAAAAAGAAGACCACTTCCTGAGTTTACACTCATGAAGAAATGATTGGAAATATTCAGAATATTGGTATATGTCAGATTCTTCCCTAATATTTTAGTAAGGGCTCAGAAGAGATAGAGCACACTGGACTGGAACTAAGGAGTTCACACAGATTGAAGACTATACAAATACGCTAAGTGAGACACTCTCCATATGCAGTTTGTAATCTAAATTGATAGAGAATCTCGTAACTTGTGGTCTTATTGTTTGGAAAGGCAAATTGATTTTTTTTTAAACTCTTAGACTGAAACAGTAACATTGGGAAGCTTCAAAAGAAGCATCTTAGCTGGAAAAAATACGAGACTGAAAATTTTTATTTATTTTTTATTATTTTTTTTACATTTATTTTGAGAGACAGAGAGACAGAAAAAAGAAGAGAGAGAGCACAAATGGGGAGGGTCAGAGAGAAGCAGAGACAGAATCCTAAGCAGGCTCTGCAACATCAGTGGACAGCCTGATGTGGGGATTGAACTCACAAACTGTGAGATCATGATCTGAGCCAAGATTAAAAGTCAAACACTTGGGGGTCCTTGGTGGCTCAGTCAGTTGAGTGTCCAGCTTTGGCTCAAGTCATAATCTCATGGTTTGTGGGTTCAAGCCCGATATTGGGCTCTGTGCTGACAGTTCAGAGCCTGAAGTCCGTTTCAGATTCTGTGTCTCCCTCTTTCTCTGCCCCTGGCCTGCTCACACTCTGTCTCTCTCAAAAATAAATAATTAAAAAAAAAAAAAAAAGAGCTAGACACTTAACTTACTGCACCACCCAGGTGCCCCAGCACCAAATCTTTTTAATTAAAAAATGTTAATCAGACACTGGAGCTACTGCAGTAGCAAAAATCAAATTAAGGGTATTACCTTCCCATCTAAACCTGCTGCTTCAGATGACATAAAGACAGATGCCATTATTCTCAGAACAGTATAATAGACAGGATTCATAAAGGAGTGAAAAGAGAAGACCAGATTTTCCAGACTTAAATCTATAGTAAAGCCATATTTTTCTCAGGGATGTAGGGAGCGACTGTGTACATTACTTCCATTCAAACAACAAAAATAGACCAGACAAACATCAAGTTTACAAATTTTATTGACACCTTCAAAGTGCTGTTGTCATATGGCAACCGACTGGCCCAAAATATACAAAGAGAGATATATCTGTGGAGATTAGTGAAACACAGTAATTTTCTAAAGTTATTGACAGACAACAAATCACTGATCCAAGAAGCTCAGAACAATTAGCAGGATAAATACCCAAAATACCAGATGTAGCCATATCATATTCAAGCTTTTGAAAACCAAAGACAAAGATAATTTCTTTGTGGTAGCCAAAGAATACAGTCAAATTATATACAGTGCAATTGGATAAAGCACTACAGATTTCTCTTCAGAAATCATGTAAGCTGGAAGACAATGGAGTAACATCTTAAAAGTGCTGAAAGAAAGCAAACTGAAAATTTCTTTTAAAAATGATAGTTAACCCAAGTAGTCAGAAACAAAAGAAAAATGAAACAAAAAGCCAGATGGAACACAAAATACCCAGCACGTTTGTAGATCCTAATCCAACCATGTCTTTAATAGCAATAAGGGTACACATTCTAAATACACCAGCTAAAAGATTGCCAGACTGGATAAAAATCTAAGACATATAGTCATATGTTACCTAAAGAATCTTAATTTAAATATACAGCTTACATATGATAAAAGTAAAAAGATGGAAAGACATGTAACACAAAAAAAACCCCAACCAAAAGAAAGTTTAATTAGCATTACTGACACCAAATAAGGTAGAAATTAGAACAAGAAATATTATCAGAAATAAAAAGTTACATAACTGGGTCATTTCTCTAAGAAGACATGAAAAAAATCCTGATTGTGTTTGCAATGGACAACAAAGCCTCAGAATACATAAGTCAAAAACTGCTAGAATAGAAAAAAGAAATAGATAAATCCACAATTGTAATTGGAGACTTCAAAACTCCATTCACTAATTTAAAGAACAAGTAGGCAAAAAAATCAGGTTTTTCTACTCATAGAAAACCTCAAAAGTACTAGTAACGAACTTGACATATCATAGAGACTCTAGCCTCAAAGAGCAGAATGCACATTGTTCTCAAGCATACATAGAACAATCACCAACTCAGAGGATATACTGAGAAATTCAATAAAGCTTGAATTTTAGAACACTGGAAATTATACAAGGTGTATTCTGGGAAACCCTCAAATATTTGAAAACTAAACAGTTTTATTTTTATTTTTAATTCTAGTGAAATTAACATACAGTGTTATATTTGTTTCAGGTGTACAATATAGCAAGTCAACAATCCCATATATTACTCAGTGTTCATCAAGGTAAGTGTACACTTAATCCCCATCATCTATTCCACACATCCCCTCACCCACCTTCCCTCTGGTAACCATCAGTTTGTTCTCTATACTTAAGACTCTGTTTTTCGGTTTCTCTCTTTTTATTCCTTTGTTTTGTTTCTTAAATTCCATATATGACTGAATTCATATGGTACTTGTCTTTCTCTGACTGGCTTACTTCACTTAGCATTATACTCTTTAGCTCCATCCATGTTAATGAAAATGGCAGGATTTCATTATTTTTTATGGCTGAGTAACTTCCATTGTATACATACCACATCTTCTTTATCCACTCATTTATACAAGGACATTTAGGTAGCTTCTATAATTTAGCTATTGTAAATAATGCTGCATAAACAACACACCTTTAAATAACATAAGGGTCAAAGCCTTTCATAAGGGTCAAAATACCTTCCAAAGTCATCTAACAGATTACACAGCAAAACAAGCAAAAGTGAAGAAGATACCTTAAAGCATTACATGAATGACTAACTAATATCCATGAAAGATATAGATGGGCTTTGCCCTTCCTTTGAGCTGGAATTGGGATGTGATGGGAACGCATCTGCTGATGGTAGAGCGATAGGATAGAAACAGCCTTGCCCCTGATAAATTCACGGAGGCTTTTATATGAAAAAGTTCAGCCCAGTCTTTTATGAGAAAAAGAAATATGCATATCTCATTAAAGCCACTGTTAATTTTGAATGTTCAGTCTAGTAGTTAGTCTATATTGGTACAGTATGTTACAATTAGAACTGCATAAACTGGAGCAAAGGTTATGAGAGACAGGGTTATAAAAGAAAGAGGGTGTAAAAAGCAGGCAGGGACATACTGCCATTATGTGAAATGTACAGATGTGAAATGTCCAGAATGGGCAAGGCTCCAGAGACAGAAAATAAATCAGTGGTTTACAGAGGCTAGGAGGAGTGACTGCTCATGGGTTCAAGGTTTCTTTCGGGTGTGACAAAAATGTTATGGAATTGGATAATGGTAATTTTTGCACAAGTTTGTGAATATAGTAAAAATCACTGAATTGTACACTTAAAAACTAAATTTTAAAAAGTAGAGAAGGGACATATAATCAAATGGCTTATATGCTATGCTAAGAAATATTTGATTCCTTCTCTAGGTTATGGGCTAGCAATTGTAGGAGTTTTTAGAGGTAGCAATAATTAGATTGGACTTTTAAAAAGAAAACCCCAGCATCAGTATAAAAGATATATTATGAACAGAAGAAGACAATCATGGATGAAAGACAGTTAGCTCAGGTGGGAGATAATGAGGACGTGAACTAGGGCAATGACAATGAATATGGGTGAGGAAGAAATGAAAGGGGGAACACAAGAAGATGTTTCAGTCATGTAACTCTGGTCCCCATCAACTGTGCATTCTGTTAGAGGATCTAAAACATATAGGCTTTTTCTCAAGCATTTTTTTTATTATTCGATCATTGATTATATATTTTACTTGCTATGAAAACTAAGCTTAGATCACCAACCATGTGAAACACTACCAACACTTGCAGATACCTATGTTCACAGCCCAGACTTAATACTCCCCTGGTACTTTTAGGGATTAAAATAATTGCTTTTGGTATACATAGTTCACTAAGCCAATATGACTTTTTCAAGGGTCTAAAATGAACAAATCAGGAGACTCTAGATGCTGGCGAGGATGTGGAGAAATGGGTGCCCTCCTACACAGTTGGTGGGAATGTAAACTGATGCAGCCCCTCTGGAAAACAGTTTGGAGGTTCCTCAAAAAATTAACCAAAGAACTCCCCTAAGACCCAGCAATAGCACTGCCAGGAATTTACCCAAGGGATATAGGAGTGCTGATACATAGGGGCACATGTACCCCAATTTTCATAGCAGCACTCTCAACCATAGCCAAAACTTGTAAACAGCCTAAGTGTCCATCAACTGACAAATGGATCAAGAAGATGTAGTTTATCTATACAATGGAATACTACATGGCAATGAGAAAGAATGAAATCTGGCCATTTGTGGCAACGTGGATGGAACTCAAGGGTGTTATGCTGGGCGAAGTAAGTCAGGCAGAGAAAGACAGATACCATATGTTTTCACTTATAAGTGGAACAGGAGAAATTTAGCAGAGGACCATGGGGGAGGAGAAGGGGAAAAAAATAGTTGGGGAGAGAGGGAGGCAAACCATGAGAGACTCTTGAATACTGAGAACAAACTGAGGGCTGATGGGAGTGGAGAGAGAGGGGAAGGGGCGTGATGGGCATGGAGGAGGGCACTTGTTGGGATGAGCACTGGGTGTTATATGGAAACCAACTTGACAATAAACTATGAAAGAAAAAAAAAGATGAGCTGAAAAATTACTCTCTAAACCAAGAGCCAAGTGCCCCTTGTGAGATACAACCACTCTAACCTTTTTATCAAAAGAACATCTTCATGTCAGTGATTTCTTTATTGAAATCAATCACTCATCTCCTGAAACTCCCATTAAGAAAAGGCTCCTGGATGCTAATAAAATAGATTACAGCCAATGAACTGAAATTACTTTTAACTCTTATTTGTTAAAGATGTAATATGCAGATTTGATGTTAACAGCTTCATCAAAGCTCAGATGTTTATAGCAGTACTAATTTTGCATCAAAATTTATCTTACATCTCATTTTTTAGATATGATACCATAGTGAACAAAGAAATAAACTGATGTCAGAAAATGTAGTACATAAATACTCTGTAATGTTCCTCTGAACGATGTTGGTTCCATACGCAAAACAAAATTCACCACAAAATATATAACCCCATTTATGTTTCCATCCACTGCCTTCATACATTTTGAGTTACAGCTATTTCAAGAAACCTCACTTCCAATGAACACAACTTCCACTGATACCCACCCTATGAACTTTTACATATGCTGTTTTCTCTAATAGGAACACTTTCTCAGTTATTGCTTGCCTAATTAATACTTATTTTTCAAGACCCAACTAGGTATTATTTCTTCTGGGGAGTCTTTCCTGATTCACTCCCATACAGTACTATGGGTTAAGTGACCCATATTTACCCTATGCATAACTGCAGTCAGCAAATATACTCTTGTAAGGGAAAATATTAATTTAAAAAGATGTATTAGTTTGGATTATTTGAATTATCATCTGTAACAAATAGACCTTTTAAAGTGGAGTGTCTCAAATAAAATGGAAGCCTCTTTCTCACTACCCAGTAGTTCAATGTGGGTGGCTCTGCTTCCCACAGTACAATCCAGGCATCCCTGTTTCTTATATCCTGTGGCTGCTGCTTTCCCTAACTTTTCACTGGTATGTGCATCTAGCAAACAGAAGAAAATGGAGGTGAAGGAGGTATAGCTTTCTTTTAAAAGTCTTGGTCCAAAAACCCCACATATATTTGTATTTGCAGCCCAGTGATTAAAATTCCATCATTTGGGGGGCACCTGGGTGGCTCAGTTGGTTAAGCGTCAGAATTTGGCTCAGGTCACAATCTCGTGTTTCGTGGGTTCAAGCCCCACGTCCAGGTCTGTGCTGACAGCTAGCTCAGAGCCTGGAGCCTGCTTCAGATTCTGTGTCTCCCCCTCTCTCTTCTCCTCCTCCATTTATGCTCCATCTCTGTCTGTCTCTCAAAAATAAATAAATGTTAATTTTTTTTAAAATGGTAACATCATCAGTAATGGCACAAATCAACATTGTTTGCTCCCTGGCATGATGCATTGAGAAGAGCTCAGCATCACCTCTGTAATAATCTTGCCCAGAATATACAAATTCATTAATCATGATAAATATCAGACAGACCCAAACAGCGGGGCATTCTACACAGTAACATTCTTCAAAAATGTTAGGGTCATGAAAGACAAGGAAATATCAAAGAACTATATCAAATTGAAGCACATAATTCATATATGACAATGAATGGAATAATTGATCCTGGATTGGCTCCTGGACTTTAAAATATATATATATATATATATATATATATATATATATATATATATATATGTATGTATTTGGGATAATTATGAAAATCTGAATGGGATCTGTGGACTAAATAGTATTGGATCAATGTTAAGTTCTTCATTTTGATATATTGTGCCTACGTGAGAAAAAAAAATTTCAAGTTTTTATTGAAATTCCAGTATAGTTAACATACAATGTAACATTAGTTTCAGGTGTGTAAATTAGTGATTCAACACTTACTTAAAATACCCAGTGCTCATCAAAACAAGTGCACTCCTTAACCCCCGTTTCCCCAATCCACCTCACCTCTGATGACCAGACTGTTCTCTATAATTAAGAGTCTGTTTCTTGATTTGCTTCCCTCTCTCCTTTTTCCCCAATGCTCATTTGTTTTGTTTCTTAAACTCAAGGCACGAGTGAAATCATATGGTATTTGTTTTTCTCTGACTGACTTATTTCACGTAGCATAATACTCTTGGATGGGAAAATGTTCTTGTACTTAGGAAAGGTGTATTGGAGAATCAAGAGATATGATAGACAGATCTTCTAAAGATTTCAGATCCTGATACCTGTAACCTATAAATATCCCCTTATAACAAAAAGGGTCTCTGCAGATATGACTACAGTAATAATCCCAAAATGGAAAAATTATCGTGCATTATCCAAGGGGGCCCTCAAAAGACATTACAAGTGTTCTTACCAGAGAGAGGAAAAGGGAGATTTGATAGTCAGAATAGGAATGGGCAATGTGAAGATAGAAGCTTTTATTGGAGTCCTGTGGACACGAACCTAGCAATGCTGACATCCATGAGTAGCTGGAAGAAGCAGGAAAAAAAATCTCTTCTAGAGACTCTGGAGGGAGTATGGCCCTGCTGACACCTTGGTGTCAGCCCAGTAATGCTAATTTTGGACCTCTGGCCTCCAAAACCATGAGAAAATAAATTTATGTTGTTTTAACCATCAAGTTTGTGTTAATTTGTTATGGCAGCCACAGGAAACTAATACAAGGGATAATGGAGCATCATTTCTGAAATTTCTCAACTTTTTCAGAATATGAAAAATGTTAACAAGCATATCTGGGTGAAAGGTATCCAAGAGCTCTGTATATTTTATCAACTTTTTTAATTAGAAGATTTTGTGTTAGAAGATTAAATTGGTAAAAGTTAAGAGCTATGACTCAAGTAAAATGAAACTGGAAGAAGATAAAGAAAAAAATATATAGAGATTAAGACCCACAATTTTCTATTTCACCCTTAGAATCTTGGCCTTTAACCCCAAAAGTCTTTACTTCTCAGTTGTAATCTGGCTATAATATCTATAGATATTACATTTGTCTTCAAGATCAGAAATGTGGTGAAAGAGGATAAGGGGCCATGTCATTTGATTCTATCCTTTTTATCAAGAAATCAAAGGTTTTCTAGCTATCTCTAGAACATATCTATAGCTAGAACTTTAGCTGTAAGGGAATCTGTGGAGGTGAATATTCACTTTCCCACCTTCTGAAGTAGATAACAAGGGAAAGATTGAAAATATCTGTTGACTTGACTTATAGACAATATACCTTATATGGAGTCGCCTATCACCCCTTTTAGACTGTTACCTCCTTGACAATATTTATATCTGTATTTTAAGATCTTACAACAATGTTTCAAATATGTACTCAATGTTTGCAGAATTAATTTATGCATGTGTGAATGGATGTGTGAATTAATGGATTAATGAACCTAATACTCTAAGATCATATTAACCATATGAATAAATATCAGCTTAATTAGTATATTGTTTCAATGTGGAACCACATTGATATATAAAGAGCAGTCATATTTCAGAATATTTTTGCCTTTTGGTATATAAGTTTTGTAGCATGATTATTTGTCAACGGATTTCTCTTTTTGTGCCCACTGTTATGGGATCAGAATAAAACCATCCAAACTTTTGCATGTATTGTTGAAATATCTCTTCTCTATCATCTTTTCAATGTCTGTCTCTCACTCCATTAAATTAAGCAAGTAAATAGGAAAGAAAAAGTGCAAAAGGCAAAACTTGGTAATAATTAAGTACAAAGAGTAATTGATTAGGTTACTCAATAAATATTGTGAAAACTCTCTCTTTGATAACCACATGGATGGGAATACCAAACAAAGGAAAATAGATTAATTGGTAAGAACCAGATTGTGAAAAACTGATGAGTGATGTTTTAGGCAATGAAATGTGATGTGCTTGTGGGATATCCTTGTCCACATAAATAGCCAATGATTAGATATTTGATTGTTGAACTAAGAGAAATTAGAACATGAGATATACATTAGGCATTATTCTGCATGTGATAGTTGAAGCTTGTGGACAGATTTGATGAAGAAACCATGCAAAACGTGAAAAAGAAACTATGAGAAAAACCTTGAATATTCACAAACTCTAATGGCAGGTAGAGAATTGGAAAAAAAAATTATAAGGAAATAATAAAGTAAACAGTAAAATAAACAGTAAAGCTGTTCTTTACTACTATGTGCAAAACACCATGATGCTAGATTTAGGTATACCTCCTTTACATACTATACAAGATTACTATCACAATCTCAGTTTTACAAGTGAAGAAGCAGAAACAAGAAACTTTCATCTTTTTGTCCATCATTAGGGACAGGCCCAGCCATTGTTACCTGACCAAAGGAAGAGGTACTGAAACAGACTGTGAAGCAGACTGTGAATGCAAAAAAAAAAAAAAAAAAAAGAGTTTAGGGTTATACTGAATTAACCAATCAAATGAGGGCAAGAATGTTCAGCAGGTGAGGGATCAAAAAGAGGCCTTAGGTCTGTAATTTGGGAACTGCTAGAGATACGTGCCAGTGAAATGTCAGTTGAAAATGTGTAAAGAAGTGTTCATATAAACTCCAAAAAGAAATGTAAATGATTTTAAGATTAAATAGTGGGGAAGGATGTAATAGATCACAGATTTCATTGTGAAATACATTAGTTAGAACAATGGTACATGATAGATGGGAAAAATAGAGAAAGAGCCATATTTTGTGAGAGCTGTAATGAAGAGAAGGAACGCTTGGGAAGAGAAAAGGCAATGCAAACCAAATTTCACCAATTTAGCAAATCTGCTGAAGTCTGTCCAACTACAGACCAACTGAAAAATCTTCAAAGTAAAGAAAACCCATCACTGAAAATAAATATGGAGGCTCTGGTGAGTGTAAAATTTTATTTGGGGGTATCTGGTTATATTATGCTGAGGATACAGAAAAATAATGTCATGTGAGTTCTGCAGAATGAGTGTAATGCAGGAAATGGCTTAGTTTATAATGCATGGGTTTCCCTCACTATACCCAGAAGAGAAGTGAAGGTTCTGAAAGTTGATGAGATGCATTTCCTAGATAAATTATTTTGGATAAGAAGAGCTAATGTTTATTAAAACTTCACAGGTGTCAAACTTTCTTAAATCCCTCAGATAGCTTATTGTATATGGCCTTCACAGCATACTTTGACTCTGGTACTATTCTTAAATCCATGAACAAATGAGGAAACGTAAGCTGACAGGTGTCTAATAACTTGCCCATGTTACATAGCATGTAAATGGCAGAGCTTTGATTCTACCTGTGGTCTGAATGACTCCTAATAATGTACTCTCATCTACTCAATGGTGCAACCTGCTAAGTCCTTTGGTGGAAGCTCATCAATAACTCGCAGAGGAGAACAATAGTCATATATCAAAATACCGACTTCCCTGGGCATGAGGGGAAAGAGCACAACGAGGAAACAAAAGTGCAGATGTCATGAAATGAGAATTTAGAATTTCAGGGACTTTGGAAACCATCTATTTTAAAGTTCTCAAAACAGAAACCACTCTGCAATATACATTCTCAGGGTACCTAACCTCAGCTTGAATACTTCCAGTAGTAGAAAGAACGGTCCACTTGATAGGCAAACCCTTTTGGTTTTTGTTCAGTCATCTCTCATCTTTGTTTTAATTACTTTGTGAGCCATTATCTGCCTCCCTTCAACTTGGTCTCAATTTTATATCAGTTTTTTTAATATTCATTATCTTTAATCAGCATCTGCATACACTCAATGTATGTATTTTACGTTGTAATTACCTAGGAATCAATTTTATTTCCCTCTTCTTGAGGTTTAAATCAATAATCATTAACTGGAATCATTCCATTTAGAGCATCAGTAAATTTACTAAATTAACTAATCAAATAGGTGGAACCAACATAACAAGCAATTTCACAAACAGCGCTGTGCTGACTGCAACCTGAATATTCATGTAAAAGTTGAAAACCAGTGTCAGACGCTAGCACTCTGTTTAAATGGAAGCTAAGCACATTATATTCATGTTATTTCATCTTACCTTCACCAAGGGAGGACACTATTATGAACCCCATTTTACACACGTAGAAACTAAGGCTAGCAGAAGCACAATTCATTCCCATATGTCTGGTTTCAAACCTCAATTTTTCATCCCACAGAACTGAAGATCAAAACCACCATTTTAACAGAAGTGAAAACTGAGGCCCTGATAAGCTAAGTGATCCCTTCTGGATTGCAGTGCTTGCTACATTTTAATGCCCATGAATGCCACGTGGAGAAGATGTGACCTGCTGTTTCAGATTCAGTAGCTCTGGATTGGAGCATAAGATATCCCCATTCTAACAAGCTTCCAGGTGATGCTGATGTTGTTGGCCCATGGGCCACATTTTATGAGAAGATAGTTTAATTAGAGTCATGAGATTCAAAGTTAGTCCCACCTGGCAGCATCAGCACTCTGAGACCTTCTTAGAAATTCGATCTGTCTTGCCTTACTTGAGACTCACCAAATTAGAATGTTTTAGCATTCTTGTAAGGTATTTGTATTCACACTAAAGTTGGAGAACCATTAACTTAGATTGCACACTGAGTTAATATCAGTGTAAGAAACCACATTTTCTCATTCTTCTGAGCAGTGAGTGCTCTTTCCTGTTTACTAGATGGGTTCTCTCAGAGCTGGAATTAGGGATATTAAGTCATATTGGACTATAAATGCTCCTCCCATAAAGTATCCATGTGATGGTTTTTCAATTATGTCAACAAATGCTTTGATGCTCCTCTCTTTAATAAATGAAGCTCAGTTATCTCTGTTTTAATGGTGGTTGAGTTGAATGACTTATATCTAATGAATAGATAAAGCAGAAGTGATAACCTGTTACTTCCATGATTAGAATATAAAGAGACTGAGGCTTCCATCTTAGGCATGTTATGTCTCCCAGACCAGGTGACATGTTGTGAGGACACACAGGTAGATTAAGAAGAGACCTATGTAGTGAGGAACTGAAATCCCCAACCATTAGTCATTGAGGAACTTGGGCCTGCCAACAAACACATGGACGAACTTGGGAAAGACTGCTCCCCCGCCCAAACTTTCTTGATCAGGAGAGATACTTGGGCCAGAATCATCCAGCTAAGCTGCTCTCAGATTCCTGACCTAGTGAAACTATAAGAAAAAAAAAAAAAAATATATATATATATATAGTTTGTTTGTTTGTTTTAAGTGTTGAAATCCAGGGCTATCGGTTACACAGCAATGGCTCTCAGCAAGTGGTTTCCTATGAAGTGATCAGGATAATAGGGTAACTTTTAAAATTTTTGTATTTTGACTGTTTTTTAAATATTTATTTATTTTTGAGAGAGAGAGAGCACAAGCATGGGACAGAGGATACAAAGCAGGCTCCGTGCTAATAGCAGCGAGCCCGATGTGGGGCTCAAACCCATGCACCAGGAGATCATGACTGGAGCCGAAGTTGGACACTCAACTGACTGGACCACCCCGGTGTCCTATTTTGACTGTTTCTTGAAGGAGCAACTTATAGGACTTTCACCCTCCTGCATTTATTCTTCACTTTTTCATATCAATTGCCTCAAAAAATGACCATATTTGAAGAGTTACTTATGTCTGGAAATAATACTACTAAACTTGACATAAAATAAAGGTTCAAGAAATGCCTGTGACTTACCAAATTACAGTGTAAATGAATCAATCACTATTTAAAAAGATACTTACGTCATCCTAGCTCCAAATAGCACATTTGCTCCTCAATGTGCAAGTCTTTTCAAGATTTGAGAGATGGGATTTCACCAGTTAAAATGGAATTCATGAAATCGGTAATATGAGTATTCAAATTCTAGAACATGACAGCTGTAAATTTAACACTTAAATGAAAATTTTCCTTTCAAATTCTACTTGTTCAGGATGAATTTAAATCTTTCTGTGTTTCAGTTTCCTAAGCCTAAATAAAAGCACTAACTGGGCTATAACGGACTGCACAGTCTCACATGGTTCTAACACACTATCTATTTCCAGTGAAATGGACCTGCAACACACGTAATGAGAAATGAATGCAATGACATCTCAAACTTAGACCTTGTTAGTCTCCTAAGTGGTATATTTTGAACCTTTTATCTCCAAGGAATTAGCTGAATAAGGTTAAAAGCCTTTTGCCTAGTAATACCATCAAAGCAAAGCCACTCATTATGCAAACTACCCACAAAAGTTAAACAAATCTCTAATACATTAACACATTTATGACACCGAATACATTACCAGGATAAGTCAGCACACTACCAGGGTACTGATGAGAGAAAAGCCTTCTGAGCCACCCACTTTGACTTCCTGGTGTTTAACAAGGAAAAGTGACAGAGAACAGCTGAACTGGGCTAAGAAGGAAATGGTAATGCTCAAAACGTGATGCTATTTTAGTTTTCTAAAGTTGAAAGATAATTTTTAGCTTGCCTCATTTTCTACTTTTTTTTAATGAGATGATCATTCAGATTCTGCTTAAATACTTCAATGTTATTACATTAAAGGCATCTCATTCCATGTTTCATCCTTACCTCCTCAAAGATCTGAATGTATGTGAATATGAGGGCTTCTCTGAAGATTTCCCATGATTGGGTAAAAAACACAAAAGATGACCACAGGTTGGGTTAAAGGTAGTAAAAGGACGGTACCTAGTACAAGGTTTTGCTACGTAGTCTGGGAGACTGTTCAAGAGGAGTCAAGATGGGAGGCCAGTTAAGGAATATAGTTCTGGCATGAATCCCAAGTATAAGCCTGCAAAAGATCGTATCAGAAAAGGCGCAAGGGCACCTGGGTGACTCAGTCAGTTGAAAGCTTCACTTTGGTTCAGGTTGTGCTCTCACAAGTTTGAGCCCCACATGGGGTTCACTGCTGTCAGCTCATAGCCCACTTCAAATCCTCTACCCTCTTCTCTCTACCCCTCCTCTTTCTAAATGCTCTTTCTAAAAAAAAAGAAATGAATAAACACTTTTTTAAAAAAGCACAAAAATCCTGGAGGATATCACTCACCTTAGCTCTAATAGATTGACGAGGTCCAGAGTCAATGGGGTAAGGGAGTTAGTGCTAAGGGGAAAGTTAAACACAGCTGGTCTTAACTCACCAGCCATTTGCCTTCACTTGTCTCCTCCCCAATGACTTCTACATTACTTGGAGGAATATGAGCATAGATGCTATTAGGAAAAAGGTAAAAGTCCTGATAGGTGACGACTGCCATTGCTTGCAGTAGGGGTAGATGACAAGGTCACTCTGATGATTTGTCTCTGAAGAATGATTTATTGAGTCAATGCTGTTGGACCCAAATGTATTACACATCAAATGAAATCTAGGAGTTGTCATAAAATTTTCTTTCCGTGCTTTACAAAATGCAGAGTCATAGCCATTGCCTATAGTGTGTATTCATTCTTTTGTTCCAATGATAAATGCATTCTTGTTTTGTAAACTTCAGAGTATTGGGTTACCTTCATGCCAGCTGAGGTTTTGAAATGATATACGAGGTTCATCAGGAACTCAGAAAGAATATCTTTTGGTTTTATGATATAGAAGGGATTGTTCTACAAGATTTACATTTTGGTGATTTATTGCTTTCCCCCATAACCTTAAACTGACAAACACTATACATAATTTAATTCTATATATACTTCTGATGTGTGTGTATGTGTGTGTATAATACAGTGTATATAAATCTACATGAATTTCCAAGAGGAAAAGTAACATACAGAAGGGCCATTAATTCTCCTTTAAGTCAAATATGTCTGGTTCCTTCAACCTTATGTGGCTTAGACTTGAAACCTGTCAAGTCACTCTGCTCTGAGACATTTACTAGTTTATTTGTCCCCTTACATGAGAGCCCCTAAATCCAAAATGCAATACAATTCTACTAGGGTGGGCTGCTCAGTTTAAGAATCATCATCATCTTCTTCAGCAGCAGCACCACCACCATTTATTGTCTCCCATGCTCCCAGCTCTATGGTAGACAGTTCTTTACAGAATGCATCTATTATCACTCCTAGAGCCTATAGTGGTTATCATGAAAATACCACCATACGATTACTAATTCAGATTTAATTTACAGTAAGATAAAGTCATTATGATTTTATATATGTTTTATTTTTTATATTTACTTATTTTTAAGAGACAGAAAGAGAAAGAGTGAGAGCAGGGGAGGGGCAGAGAGAGAGAGGGAGACACAGGATCCAAAGCTCTGAGCTGTCAGCACAGAGCCTGATGTGGGGCTCAAACCCATGAACTGCAAGATCATGACCTGAGCCGAAGTCAAACGCTTACAGACTGAGCCAACCAAGTGCTCATACTGTCTTTATGATTTTTTAAATGACATCTTTAGAAAGCCACAGATATCTTATTCTATTCATATTCAAGCACAGTATGCCTTAACCTAAAATAAATTTTTTATTTATCTGTATAAAATGCCACCTCATTAGACATAGCTGAATGTAACATAAGGGTTTGAGCTTTGCTGTGAGATAGATCTGCCTTCGTACCCCTAGAATGCAGTGGCACTGTGACTCAAGGTCAGTTCATTGACTTCTCGGTGCCTCAAATCCTTCATATATAAAAGGACAACAATAATGCTAACTCATCTAGGTTACTGTGATGGTTACAGATAATACATAAGATGTATCTGATATATAACAGAGGCTCAACAAATGGTGTATTATACTTCCATTGTTATTGCTATCATTATGCTTAATATTTTTAAGTTACAAGATCTCAAATATCTGAATATCTTTCCAAATTTCATCAGTATTTCATCTCTGCCAGTATCCAAATCAATAATGCAAATGTCCAGAAGGACATGGCTAAGATTAGAGGTCACAGTACACTACTAGGTAACAACTTCTAGGTTGTTATCGATTATTTTATCCAAAATAATAGTTCCTATGTTTTGGTTATTAGTAAAATCCAGGACAGATGTATTACAGCTATTCAATATGCTATGACAGTTTTACAGAGAAACTGAGTGCAGTAGGGAATACAATTAAGATTCTGAATATAGAACCTAAATTCTTAACCCCTGAAGAATCTGCATGTTTCTTAATGTTATCAAACAAGTTATCAGTCCACCTGAGGCTTCCACATCAGTTTGCCATCTTAGATGTGAGGATATCATATCTTGTTAAATGCCTTGCCTACAGAGTCTTATAACTTTGTATTTTAAACTTTCTACTTTTTAAAAAAAGATATAGTTTCCTTAAACTTGTTTTATTACTGTTTCCTTTTCAGAGTTCTCAAAAAGATCTTGACACATAAGCTCTAAACTCTTGTTAAAATGTACTTTGGTTTAGGAGTCTTGTGAATCTATTTACCCTCCTTTCTTAAACTCTATTTTTTATAGGACCTTCATAGCCTTATTCTTATTTTCCAAAGATGTTGTTTCTTTATCTAATAAGTGGAGATAATAATATCTAATAAATGGGGTTGTTGTAAGAAATACATTTAAAAATCCAAATGCTGAACACATGGCTTGGCATAAAACTAATCAATAATAGCTATTATTATGTAAATTTCACTCACAATAGATTTGTGAACAAGTTGATGATGCTGTTTTTCAACACTGTGTTCTTCATTATTAGCAGCACTCTATTATATACAGAAGAAACGCTCAATAATTGTTTGCTGAATTAAGCATCCAGAGTAGGTTTTTATATTACAGCAGTGCAATTTAGCAGTAAATTCAAATACATAAAATATTTTATTTTTCTGAAATAAAAATGGAAGTTCTTTTAGACTGCTTGTAAAGACTTATTCCCACTAAACTTGCCCTATAAACACAATAAAAGTACTTAGATATGTTGATTTTTTTTCCTCTAGGCTTAGCATATTTCCCCTAAATAATCCTTCTTGAGAAGACAGTAAATGAATAATTTCATCTCTCGTAAACTAGTTAGTATCAGGGCAAAAACTCTCAGTTTGTCTAATTTTCTTACAGAATGAATGAAATACTATTTGTGGTGTCCATAGAATAAGATTCCAGCAAAACTGCATTTTCAAATAATAATAGATTCATTGGAAAATATTAAAAAGTCTCTATGAAGACACATCATTTTAAATGATCGGAGAAACTCATCCCAAATGGTTTCAACATGAGACACTTTTAAATGATAATTATTGATAGCTAATGTCTTTAAAAACTAGGTTCAATTTTAAAAAATTAAGCTCTACTCAGGATGCACAAGTATAAATTTCAAGGGTACTCTCTAGTTGTCATCAAATATGAAGGTCTGGAATATCTGAGGTGCTATCATGTGCCAGAGGTTGAGATTTGGTCTGAGTGAGTGACTGCGGCAAGTAAGAAGCACTTTTTACAGTGACAAGATTAAGATTTTATTTTGACCTATCACACTTTGTCACCTTCAGAGTTTAAGGATGAGACACTTGCTGTAAAAGGAAATTTTATATATGGAGACAGAATTAGTAGGATTCCCTCAAAACTCTGATGCTCTGTATTCACATTTGAAGGGACTGTTGTGTAACTTCAAAATGCACTGGTAAAGATGGGTAGAGAGAATTACCTTCTCTTGAACAGCAACATAACTCCATCACCAAGGCATGTGATCTCACAGAAATCTTGCACAGAACTTTTTTTTCCCCTGGCATTTATTATTTCCTCTATAAATCCATCTGCTCTATTTGACACTGTACAGAAGATTCTGCACATTTTTGTTCATAGTAGTTAAGTTTTTCTTTCACTTTAAACAATTCAATCTTCCTTATTTTAGCCTGCTCTGAGAGGTTGCTGTTGGAGGGAAGGAAGAGAGCAGCTCTGTCTGGGTGTCTTGTATGGTCAGTTACTATACAAAGCGCTCGGAACTCATGTCATGTTATCCTTACATTCTTTACTAGGTGTGTATTACCTTCATTTTACTGATGAAGAAACTGAAACTCAGAGAGGATACTTTCTCTAAAAATGTCCTGGTGCTAATAAAAATCCATTTAACAAAGACCCAGGATTCATCTTCTTTTTCAGCAGTGTAGTGTCATCCCTGATGCTTCTAATCACTCTTAAATAATCTGAACCTAATGAACAGTGCCAAGAGCCATAGGCAGGTGAAGGCAGAATAAGGAGCCCTGGGGTTTTCTGGTGAATGCTGAGCCGACTCAGAACAGCCAGCCTGTTCAAGCGACACAAGCCTCTCGAATCATGGATGGTCAAACTGGTCTTGCCATAATGCTTTCAAAATTGAAGGAATATTCTATTAGGTGACCAGTTGGTCATTAAAATTACTTTCCTATGTTCATCATGTGATTTTTTTTTTATAAATAATCTGAAATAGTTCAAAGAATTTAGTGTAAATGGAATAACAGAACTTTTTCCAGCCCCATCTTTTTATTTATGGGAAGAGTATTTCATAAACCTTGCATTTATAAAATTGAAGTACAGGGAAATAAGAGATATATAAATCTTTTGCTAACATCTCAATTTTAATATTAAGTAATATTTAGCCACAGGTTTATGAATAATAGAAAAAAAGAGCTTCATCCAGCTTATAAAAAGCTGGCATTTCCAATAATTATTTTACATGTGCAATAATTATATTTCATAATCTATAGTATTTCATCTTTTGATAAATTTAATATAAAAATATTTATTAGAATATCTTAATCCAGGATAATTTTTTAATCACAGGAGAAATATATATATATACACACACACAATTTATCTGCATTTTCCTTGTTTTAGAAACATTAAAGAGATTAAAAATAACATATATCATATTAGCATAACATTTTTTGAAGGAAATAGAATGAAAATACACATTCAAGAGTAACTGGAAATGATGTTATTTTTGTGACTTTTAATGAAATTTGTATTTAAAAAATTTTTTTTGTTATAGTGTTTATTCTTTTTGAGAGAGAGAGAGATAGAGAGGGCAGAGATAGAGATAGAGAGGACAGAGAGAGAGGGAGACACAGAATCTGAAGCAGGCTCCAGGCTCTGAGCTGTCAGCATAGAGCCCAACTCAGGGCTCCAACTCTGAAGTCAGATGCTTAACTGATTGAGCCACCCACACACCCTACATTGGTATTTTTAACATTTTTTAAAGTTTATTTTGAGAGAGAGAGAGAGAGAAAGAGTAGAGAAGGGACAGAGAGGGAAAGATAGAATTCTAAGCAGGCTTCCACACCCAGCATGGAGCCCAACTTGGGGCTCATTCCCATGACAGTGAGATAATGGCTTGAGCCGAAATCAAGGGATGCTTAAGCAACTGAGACACTCAGGTGCCTCACATTTGTATTTTTATTTTATGTATTTAATTTTTTAAAGATTTTTTTAAAAATTAATGTTTATTTATATTTGAGAGAGAGAGAGCATGAGCACGGGAGGGGCCGAGAGAGAGGGGGACACCAAATCTGAAGCAGGCTCCAGGCTCTGAGCTGAGAGCCCAACATAGGGCTCAACCCTACAAACTGTGAGATCATGACCTGAGCCGAAATCAGATCCTCAAACTGACAGAGCCACCCAGGTCCCCCTACATTTGTATTTTTAAATGGCTTAATCCAGAGTATCAAATCACTACAGCTTTTAGATTTCACTGATTGCATTCAAATCAATGATGTTATGGCTTACTTTAAAATACAAATTCAATGTAACAGAAATCATGTCCTTTGTAACTATTCAAAGTTATAACTAAACATTTAGATACCAACATAAAAATGTACAAATGTGTGTACATATTATGGGTACATGTGATTTCGTGTGTGTGTGTGGCCTAGTACATTCTTTTAGAATATATGTGAGCAAAAGAGTATGAAAACAGAAAGCCAAGATGAGTGCAGTCAGTTGATTTTTAAGTAGTTGGTTTTAAGGGTAAAATGTAAACATTTAAAAAAAATTTTTTTTAGTGTTTTTTATTTATTTCTGAGAGAGAGAGAGACAGCGTGAACAGGGGACAGTCAGAGAGAGAGGGAGACACAGAATCTGAAGCAGGCTTCAGGCTCTGAGCTGTGAGCACAGAGCCCAACGCGGGGCTCGAACCCACAACCTGTGAGATCATGACCTGAGCCGAAGTTGGATGCTCAACTGACTGAGCCACCCAAGGGATGCTCAAGTATTTACATTTAAATAATTCTGGAGCAATTCGGAAGAGCAAATATTCATGAGCTAATAGGGGAAGGGTCCTGAGGCTACAGACTGAATGCATCTTATTTGTCTTTCTGTCCCTTGAATAAGGCTTAGCACATTGTTGGTACCCATTAAATGTGTGTTGAATGGATAAATTGCAGTAGAGGAGTCTATATTAATCCACATTGTTTTAGCTTCAGCTTAAGGACAGAATTCTCCTATATGTATCTCTGTTGACTTTCTTTTCCCAAGTAAGTTAAAACTTAAGCTAACCTTCACAACCGTGATACATCCTGCTTTTTTACCTTTTCTTTTGCAAGGCATCACATTTACATTTTCAAGTGTCTGCTGTAACAGACAATGCGGGCACAGTAACTTTTGTATTAATTCATTATAAATTTTTCTTCCATCAATTCTCTTGCTACTTTAATTTCACACACAAATAAAACTCCATTCCACCTTGGTTGTTTTCCTAATTTATCTTAATTAGCACCTAAAGCTTCCATGTGTAGGGTGACTATATGTATATTATGCAACTAATTAGCAATATTCTCTTAATTGTAAGAGAGTTACTTCCCTAAATTTAAACAAACAAGTGAAAAAAGTAAAACCTGGCTAAATGAAGTTCACTATACACTTCAATTCAAAAGTTTCAATTCTACGTAATACTCAGTTTACTACGTAAACTCTAGTTTATTAAAAACACCAAGAGAAAGGAAGGCTATCATTTGAATTATAGTACTGGTGAGGAAACTTACAGAGATGGGGTACTTTTATTTTCCAAGGCAGAGAATCCCAAAGAAATATTCCATTTCATGTCTCTAATTTCTAAGAACACCTGCCCGATAATATCAAGACAAGAAGATTTTATATTTATATCTGAGATTTTGTTAAACTGCCTTTTTAACAGTTTCATTCATTGTTGAATTGCATTATTTGTAACTTAAAACCTGATATTGAGTTTGATTCAATGCAATTCAATCATTTATTGAGTGCTTTTGACCCCAGGTGCATTCAGCACACAGTATTATGAATACCACCCTCCAGGAAGAAGGCCGGCTACCCCACTCCCATCCCCAACTCTCCCTCTCACCATACTTTTTAAGACCTGGTTGCAGGGTCTTTATTTTCTCTGGGACTCTTTTTCTGACCATCCTCACGCCCACAACTCCAGAAGGCTGGTGTGACCCACCACATACCACCACAGCTAGACAGGACTCATTCTGTTTGTTTTTATCCTCAGAGTCTGGCAAATTACAAGGATATAAAAAACATCCTTTAAACTCTTTCAATTTAATAATGATCATGGGAGTGGTTAAAACAATAGGTGAATGTTCAGAATATAAACTACGGCCATTCTCTAAGATAATTAAAGCTATATCTGATTTTAACAGGAGATCTCAGTCACACCCTAGCCCTCAGTGGTCCTTGGATTTTGATACCACATGGACACCTCTTTCAGAGGCTTCACAATGTCAAAATGATTGTCATAGGGGCGCCTGGGTGGCTTAGTCGGTTAAGCGTCCGACTTTCGCTTAGGTCATGATCTCGCGGTTCGTGGGTTCGGGCCCCGCGTCGGGCTCTGTGCTGACTGCCAGCTCAGAGCCTGGAGCCTGTTTCGGTCTGTGACTCCCTCTCTCTCTGGCCCTCCCCTGCTCACACTGTCTCTCTCTCTCTCTCTCCTAGAAATAAATAAAAACATTGAAAAAAAAAATTTAAAAAAAAAAAAAAAAAAAAAAATGATTGTCATAGTATCACTAAGACAATGCCTATCTTTTTCTAATGTATGGACACTTGCACCAATGATGGAAATGCAATGGTTTGTAAAACTGCTGGGGCCTTAATATGAATTAACAGCAGTACCAAACTGTAAATGTTGGGGTTTTTTTCACCACCACACACTTTTAGTGAAAATTTAAAAAAGGAGAGGGTTTGCCTGGGTGGTTCAGTTAAGATTTCAACTTAGGCTCAGGTCCTAATCTTGCAGTTGGTGCACTCAAGCCCCACATCAGGCTCTCTGCTGTCAGTGCAGAACTCACTTCAGGCCCTCTGTCTCCCTCTCTCTCTCTGCCCCTCCTCCCACACAGTGAGCATGTGCACACTCTCTCTCCCTTTCAAAAATATAATAAACATTTTTTTAAAAATTAAAAAGAAGATTCCAGTTTCACTTATATCAACTCTTTTTTTTTAATGCACTTTTTTTTTTTTTATTTCTAGGAGAGAGAGAGAGACAGTGTGAGCAGGGGAGGGTCAGAGAGAGAGGGAGATACAGACTCTGAAATAGGCTCCAGGCTCTGAGCTGGCAGTCAGCACAGAGCCCAACGCGGGGCTCGAACCCACGAATCGTGAGATCATGACCTAACCAAAAGTCGGACACTCAACCGACTAAGCCACCCAGGCGCCCCTTAAATGCACATCTTTTAAGTGTTCTGCATGAATAAAATAGCAGGTACTCATGAAGCACTCCTGCTGCACACCAAAGCAGGCTGTTTATCTCTAGGAACAGCACTGTGAGATTAAATTATGAGATGAACTAGCCAAGTGCAACTTTATTTGAAAGAATGACCAACATACAAATGATGGTGATTGAGACTGGGTATTTAGCTGATTTTCTCCAAATTTACTGAAGTGATTCCATCATTTCAAAGAAAACAACTGACCATATTTTATGCCAATGATAACACTTGAAATTAAAAGTAAAAAAGGAAGAATTTTGGAAAACTTGTTCTACCATGAGTTACCAGTCTCTTAATACTTAGACTACTCTAATGAGATGAATGGTGATAATAACAAATGAGATCTCTTGAAAGAATATAATGAAATGTGTCAAAGTTTGGAAGATCTTCATAACTTAGTGAACCAATATTTTCCAAATGACCAATAGACATAATTACAAAATCAGGAAAGGGTAAAAGATTCATTCAACATAAAAAATTGGCCAATTGATTTTATTGTAGAAGAGTGAAATTTTTTCACTGATATGCTTATCTGATGCTATAATGCATCTAACCTTTTAGAAGATGCCACTTGTAGACTTTCATTGTCGCAGCGATGAGGCATATCCATTTATCTAACTGCATGATGCTAGAGTTTTCCAAATACTTAGATCAAAACAACACACTGAAAAGATTGAATGCTGAAGCAGCTATGAGAATTGAAATGTCTTGTATTATCAAACCAGACATTTAAATGACTTGCAAAGATTTTTACAAAAAAATCTCACTCTTGGGGTGCCTGGGTGGCTCAATCAGCCAACTCTTGGTTTCAGCTCAGGTCATGATCTCACAGTTTGTGGGTTTGAGTCCTGCATGAAGCTCCATACTGGCTGTACTGAGCTTGCTTGGGATTCTCTCTCCTCTTTCTGCCCCTACCCTGCACATGGTCTGTCTCTCACAAATAAATAAATCAACTTAAAAAAAACACTCTTGAGTAATTATTTTTGCTTTGAAAAATAAAATTATTTTTCATTAAATTGTTATTTAACAAATAATCCCTATATTATTATCTTAAATTATAAATATTTTTAAATATTTCCATATTTTTAATATGGTGAATATCAATATATATATATAAATCACATAAACGAAAGCTCTTTGGGGGCCTGATATTTTTAAGAAACACAGAGATCAAAAAGTTTGAAGGGTGTCTGGGTGGCTCAGTTAGTTAAGCATTAGACTCTTGATTTCAGCTCAGGTCATGATCTCAGGGTCATAAGATGGGCCTCTCTCTCTCTCAAAAATAAGAGAAGTAAGAAAACAACAGTTGGGTGAGGTATGTTTTTAGGAAACAAAGACTCACAGAGTTTAAGTGAAATGGTGAAAATCACAAGCAAGAAAAAAGTCAGAAACTGAACCTGGATTTGTGTCCAGAACTCTCACTTCCAGATTTATAGTTAATAAAAATCATTTGCCTTCTGTTTGGATCCATAATATAGAATACAAAAAGAAACATAGTTTTTGCTAATCGCATGTCTTTAAAAATCTATAGTAAGGTTTACTTAACTACAATAATCATAACAGAGTGGTACTGGAGAAAAGACAAAAAGATCAGTGGAACAGAAACTTCAGAAATAGATTCACACAAATACACTCAACAGGTTTTGACAAAAGTGTGAAAACAACACAATGGAGGAAGGATGGCCTTTTCAAGAAATGATGTTAGAGGAAGTAGATATCGATAGGCCTAGAAATGATGCTCAACTAACACAAAACTGATTCAATAGGTAACAGGCTCACACTCATATCACAAGACGATAAACCCATTAGGAAAAAACAAAAACATAAGAGAACATCTTTAGCATCTAGGGCTGGGCAAAAAGTTCTTAGTCTTAACACCAAAAGCATAATCCATAAAGTGAAAACTGATAAATAAGACTTAATCAAAATTAAAATATTCTGTTTTGTGAAAGCCCATTGAAGGAAATAAAATGACCATCTACAGACTGGTAGAAAGTATTTGCAAACCATATCTGAAAGGACTTTCAAAACTCAACATTAAAATAATAATGATGATGATGATGCAATTAGAAAAGAGGTAAAAGACAAAGAAATATCTCACTGAAAAATAATATGCAGATGAAGATGTGGTCAATAACATAAGAAAATAACAGGGAAATGCAATTTAAAACCATAATAAGTTACCACTAGATGACCACCAGGATATCTAACATAAAAAATGACAACATGAATCGTTCATACATTGCTGGTGGAAATGTAAAACTGTATATCTACTCTGGAAACAGTTTGGCAATTTCTTAATAAAAATAAATATTTCCACTACTATATAACCCAGCAAATGCACTAGACCTTTATCTTAGAAATTGAAAACTCACGTGCACAGAAAAATGTGTACACAAATCTTCATAGCAGATTTAATCATACAGAAACAAATGTCCTTCAATGGCCGAATATTTAAATAAATTGGTGTGTGTATACCATGGAATATTACTGGGCAACAAAAAGGAACAAACAACTGATATATATAATTTATATGACTCTCCAAAGAATTTTGCTGAATGAAAAAAAAAATCAATCTTCCAAGTCCTATATTGTATGGTTCATTTTTTTATTGTGTTTTTAAGTTTATTTATTTTGAGAGAGTATGCAGGAGGGGGAAAGAGAGAAAGAGCAAATGAGAGAGAGAGAGAGAAAGAGAGAGAGAATCCCAAGCAGGTTCCACACCATCAGCACAGAGCCTGATGTGGGGCTTGAAGTCACACAGTGTGAAATCATGATCTGAACTGAAACCAGGAGTCGGACTCTTATCTGACTGAGCCACCCTGGTGCCCTATATGGTTCCATTTATATGACATTATTGAAAAGATAAAAATATAGAAATGGACAACATATTGGAGGTTGACAGGAGTCAAGGAAGAGAAAGGAAGGGAAAAGTGGATGTGGTTATAAAAGGGCAACATAAGGGATCCTGATACTGGAACTCTTGCTTCTTGACTGTATCAGTGTCAATATCCTGATAGCACCTGCACTATAGTTTTACACAATATTACCATTGGCAGAAACTGGGTAAAAAGGTACAACGTTTTCATTTGTATTATTTTTTAACTGCATGTGAATTTACATTTATCACAAAATAGTTTAATTTGTAAAATTTATGAGTAAGTAATACTCTTCAAAAGTATGGAAAGTCCAGGAAAAACAAGAAATATTGAAAAACTATCAAAGACTAGAGGTATCAACACTACTAAATACAACATAATATCCTGAGTTGGATCCTGGAACAGAAAAGAGCAATTAGTGGGAAAACTGGCGAGATCCATATAAAGACTCTACTTTAGTTAATGGTATTAAACCAAAGTTAATTTCTTACTCTTGGCAAATGTACCAGGAATATGTGAAATGTTACCATTAGAGGAGGCTGAGTGAAGGGTATCAGAGAACCATCTGTTTTATCTTTGCAACTTCATTGCAAATCTAAAATTATTCCCCCAAAAACGAGTTTAACAAAAATTTATTTTTAAGAATTGTCCCCTACCATTGTTTCTAGTAAAATATTCAGAATTTTATCTAGGCATACAAGGCACCCTGTCCTTTAACTCCTGTGTCCCCATCCAAACTTATCTCTGGCTATTGGTGTGTTGTCCTTGGGCCTTATCAGTACAGAAGGCCTCATGTGATGTTCTCCAAATGTGTTTCACTAGGTCAACACTTACTCCTTTATAAAGACTAGTCACTGTGCCAAGAGTGGCTTTCTGTTCTCCCTGCTCTTCCCTCTTGATAAAATCTAGTCATCATTTAGACATCTAGCTCCGATGAAATAATTTTCATGAATTACTCACTGACCATATCTTCACAACAGCACTGATGACTCTCTTGTTTCTTTACCTTACACAGAAATAAGACTGTACTCTCCTATGACTAATCATGATTTTTTACCATAGTGTTCTCCCTCCATGAAATTCTGATAAAGCAGTAGAGTGGGGGAGAGTGCAAAGACTTTGGATTAAAATACACCTAGATTTGAATTTCTACTTCACTATATTTTAATTCTGAAACCTGAGGCATGACGCTTAACTCTGAGTTTCAATTTCTTCTTCTATTAGAAAATAAGGACCACACTTCTTACTTTATAGGTTTGTTGTGAAATTAAATGAGAGTAAATAATATTACAATAGTATTATATGGTGACAGATGGTGACTACACTTGTCATGATGAACAATGAGTAATATATAGAATTGCTGGATCAGTTTGCTGTACACCTGAAACTAATTTAACACTGTACATTTATTATACTTAAATAAAAATATTTTAATGCCAAAAAACACTTCAAGTATCTATTAATATGCCTGACAAAAATTCAATTATATTATTAATGTTCTTATTACTTTTAAATTATCATTATTCATATTATGTTTTTGCAAAGCCTTAGTATTGCTATGAAAAGAATGTTGACATCATGGATCCCCTGAGAGAATCTTCAGGACCTCCTGGTATCCACTCCAGTTCTTTAAAAAGTACTGAATTAAAGCATTACATAAAATAGAAGAATGCTCAGTTGGTGTTTCCGGTATGATTAGGATTTGATTAGGATGAAGATTTGAATTTACTTCACATCATAAGGTTTTGTTTACTAAACCATTGTCTCAAGTGTGCATTTGGTTCCATGGGATCAAGATCAGAGGACCAGAGAGTTGAGGTTTGACTAGATCCATAGAGCTCCCTGGTTTCAATGAGACAAGACTTAAGTTATCTTAATTATCTTAGGAAATGCTTTACCAATAACTTGCCTCTTATGTTATACTCGGAATATTCACTTATCTTTTCATTAATTTTTGTAATTATTATTAAAATTAAACCATTTAAAGGATGTTTATTACCTATAATTCGCCAGACTAGAGAGAAATACAGAAATGAACAAAATGTCCTGTCTAGCTGTGGAGCACCTAACCTTTAAAAATCATATGTATGGGGCGCCTGGGTGGCTCAGTCAGCTACGCGACTTTGGCTCAGGTCATGATCTCATGGTTCGTGTGTTTGAGCTCCACGTCAGGCTCTGTGCTGACAGCTCAGAGCCTGGAGCCTGTTTCGGATTCTGTGTCTCCCTCTCTCTCTGACCCTCCCCGGCTCACACAGTCTCTCTCTCTCTCTCAGAAATAAATAAAACATTTTAAAAAATAAAACAATTTTTAAAAATTTAAAAAATAAAAAATCATATGTATGATGGGGCGCCAGGGTGACTCAGTCAGTTAAGCATCCGACTTTGGCTCAGATCATGATCTCACAGTTCATGAGTTTGAGCCGCACACCAGACTCATTGCTGTCAGCGTGGAGCCCACTTTGAATCTGTCCCCTTCTCTCTCTGCCCCTTCCCCACTTGTGTGCTCTTTCAAAAATAAATCAAACAAAAACAAAAACAAAACTGCACACATGAGGATAGTAAAAAAAAGTTCCCAGAGAAATGATAACACTATAACCAAGGTTTAATTTGAAAAACATGGGTAGGTTTGGGGGTGAGAACAGAGCAGGAGGCCTTCAAACAGAGAGAATAGGAAACAACTGGCACCCATGTGGGAATAGACGTGAAACAGGGGAACCACTAAGATAGCTGGACAGAACAAAGTCACATGTGAACATGTGACTTAAAATAAGGCCAGGGAGGTATATAGTGCACAGTGCAGAAGGGGAGTAGAGGCTACATGTTATGAAAGATGTTTAATGCATTAATGATGCAGGACATGGCCCCAGGCAAGGACGATTAGAAACCCCCAGGATGGGCTTGATTAACAACTATGATGTCTGTTGAACTACTGAGATACCCAGGGTGCAAATCCTTTGGCATTTTCTAAATGCAAGTTCTCATTTATGATGATATGATTGAAAAATACTATGTCAGTTGTATCAAATATGGGAAGGGCATCGAGCAAGCCCCAGATCTTGAAATGTCAAATGTTAAAATATATACAAATGTACAATGACTGAGCTTAAACTGAAGCCATTGGCATGGAGTAGAGAGGAAGCATATAATTGCTTTCTTCTGAATTCTTCATCCAGAGATGCTTCAGCAATTGACATATACTCCAGATATAGTCTTTAAAACAAAAGACAGAAAAAGGCTAAACCAACAAATGTTAAAACCCTCATAGGATTTGTATGGAACCCAAAAGACCCCGAATAGCCAAAGTAATACTGAAGAAGAAAACCAAAATGGGAGGCATCACAATCCCAGACTTTAGTCTCTACTACAAAGCTGTAATCATCAAGACAGTATGGTATTGGCACAAAAACAGACACATAGACCAATGGAACAGAATAGAGAACTCGGAACTGGACCCACAAATGTACAGCCAATTAATCTTTGACTAAGCAGTAGAGTATCCGATGGAAAAAAGGCAGCCTCTTTAACAGATGGTGCTGGGAGAACTGGACAGCAACATGTAGAAGAATGAAACTGGATCACTGTCTCACACTGTACACAAAAATAAACTCCAAATGGATACAAGACCTGAATGTGAGACAGGAAACCATCAAAACCCTAGAGGAGAAAGCAGGAAAAAAACCTCCTTGACCTCAACCGCAGCAATTTCTTACTTGACACATCCCCAAAGCAAGGGAATCAAGAGCAAAAATGAACTATTGGGACTTCATCAAGATCAAAAGCTTCTGTACAGCAAGGGAAATAATCCATAAAACTAATAGGCAACTGACAGAATGGGAAAAGATAGTTGCAAATGACATATCGGATAAAGGGCTAGTATCCAAAATCTTTAAGGAAATCACCAAACTCCACACCTGAAAAACAAATAATCCAGTGAAGAAATGGGCAGAAGGCATGAACAGACACCTCCAGTGAGAACATCCAGATGGCCAACAGTCACATGAAACGATGCTCAGCATGCCTCCTCATCAGGGAAATACAAATCTAAACCACACTGAGATACCACCTCATGCCGGTCAGAGTGCCTAAAATGAACAAATCAGGAGACTCTAGATGCTGGTGAGGATGTGGAGAAACAGGCCCCCTCCTTCACTGTTGGTGGGAATGTAAACTGGTGTAGCCCCTCTGGAAAACAGTGTGGGGGTTCCTCAAAAAATTAACAATAGAACTCCCCTATGACCCAGCAATAGCACTGCTAGGAATTTACCCAAGGAATACAGAAGTGCTGATGCATAGGGGTCCATGTACCCCAATGTTCAGAGCAGCACTTTCAATAGCCAAATCATGGAAAGAACCTAAGTGTCCATCAACTGACATGGATCAAGAAGATGTGGTTTATCTATACAATGGAATACTACATAGCAATGAGAAAGAATGAATTCTGGCCATTTGTAGCAATGTGGATGGAACTTGAGGGTGTTATGGTAAGCAAAATAAATCAGACAGAGAAAGACAGATACCATATGCTTCCACTTATAGGAGGATTAGGAGAAACTTAACGGAGGACCATGGGGGAGGAGAAGGGACAAAATAGTTGGGGAGAGGAAAGGAGGCAAACCATGAGAGACTCTTGAATACTGAGAACAAACTGAGGGCAGATGGGGGTGGGGGAGAGGGGAAGGGGGGTGATGGGCAAGGAGGAGGGCACTTGTTGGCATGAGCACTGGGTGTTTTATGGAATCCAACTTGACAATAATCTATGAAAGAAAAAAAAAACCTCATAGGAACAGAAAGACAATGACACATAGTTGTTAATCAAAATAAATACATACTCATCTGAGACCTTATAGCTTCACATTTTTTCAGGGAAGTTTTAATTATCACTCAATTTATTAGCTAACAAACCCTGTGGGATAGTTTTACTACAAAATGGCCTATTTTCTAGGCACAAAATTTGATTACAACTATGACTTTGTCTCTGAAGTTCATGAGAAATGCTATCCCCACATGTAATAAAATACCATCTTCAAAAACATGAACAAGAATAGTGATGAACTTCTAGAGGACTTCTTTGAAGGCTGCTGAAGGGAAGAAAGGGTGGCATTTGGTTCATTTGGGTTTCATCAACCATACAAGTTAATTCCGGTTGAAACAACACACACTTACCACACACAAGCCCACACAGACATGTATGCATGAACATCATACATGTCTAGAACTAATTATTTAACAAATTTGAATGGTAATAGATGCAAAATGCCATAAATAGATAGTAACTCTTTATTTGCTTTTGTACTTAAAGACAAAAATAACAAAAGGAAACATCTACCTAATTTTTAAAAGCTGAATTCTCCTATTTGTCTCTTCTCACTTGCTCTACTTTG
Source organism: Hyaena hyaena (assembly GCF_003009895.1). NCBI lineage: Eukaryota > Metazoa > Chordata > Mammalia > Carnivora > Hyaenidae > Hyaena > Hyaena hyaena. The sequence goes on along the minus strand of NW_024081092.1, from coordinate 798,278 downwards.
TCCATTTGAAGCTATGTATCTGAGTATCTGAGAGTATCTGAGACACACTGGGACCTGTATCAGGACAGGAGTTATATTGAAATATGTGGAATGTCTAAAGCTAAATTATGATCCTAGACCAGAGAAGAATTCCACATGGTATCAAACCAAAAATTTCCAGAGACAGACATTAAAGCTTGGGTCTGGGGGTGCCTGGGTGGCTCAGTCGGTTAAGTGTCCGACTTTGGCTCAGGTCATGATCTCATGGTTCGTGGTTTTGAGCCCCGCATTGGGCTCTGTACTGACAGCTAGCTCAGAGCCTGGAGCCTGTTTCAGATTCTGTGTCTCCCTCTCTCTCTGATACTCCCCTGCTCATGCTGTCTCTCTCTCTCAGAAATAAATTAAAAAAAAAAAAAGAAAACATTAAAAAAAAAAAAGCTGGGGTCTGAAGCTAAGAGTGAGGGCCAGGTGGAAGAAAACCAATACTACCGAGCTGGAATCACAGGACAGTCAGTGATAGCACCTAGTAAACTGTCCAGTAGAGTTGCTCTAATTCAAATATTGTATTTATGAATGTGTGGTATATGGCTCAAAGCTGTACTTGCAACTTTACTGACTTGTGGTAAGAAACATTTTATATCATGTCCATTGCGTGTGTATTTAGAACATAAAGTCATGAAGTATACTTATTTTTACTGTATTTAGTGTACTGTGATATTTCTACACTATTGTTTTATATACTTTTTGGTTTATTTCAAAATGCACTTTCTGAGCACCTGGGTGGCTCAGTCAGGTAAGTGTTTGACTTCAGCTCAGGGCCTGATCTCGCAATCCATGAGTTCGAGCCCCACGTTGGGCTCTGTGTTGACAGCTTAGAGCCTGGAGCCGCCTTCAGATTCTATGTCTCCCTTTCTCTCTGCCATTCCCTGCTCACTCTCACTCTCTCACTCTCTCAAAAATAAGATTAAAAAAAATTTAAATGCACTTTTTGTTCACTGAATTATTTCTACAACCACTAATGGAACTTTTCTAGCATATCCACTGGCTAAGAGAAATCAGAGCAAATTAGATATTCAAATATGACAAAGAAATGTGGTTTTCTAGAGGGAAAGGAGTAAATACAGCAGGTGAAGAATATAGTATTTTTATATTCTTTTATTTCTTTTTTTTTAATTTTTTTTAATTAATGTTTTTTATTTATTTCTAGGAGAGAAAGAGACAGCGTGAGCAGGGGAGGGTCAGAGAGAGAGGGAGTCACAGACTGAAACAGGCTCCAGGCTCTGAGCTGGCAGTCAGCACAGAGCCCGACGCGGGGCTCAAACCCACGAACCGTGAGATCATGACCTAAGCGAAAGTCGGACGCTTAACCGACTAAGCCACCCAGGCGCCCCAGTATTTTTATATTCTTTTAGAATACTACATCTAAAATGGCCTTAGGGATTTTCTAGTTATAGACCTTGATTTGACAGATGGAAAAAAAGTCACCAAAAAAGGTCACTTGTCCAATTTCTCACAGTAAGTGGCAGACCTGTATTTAAAACCCAAATACAGGTCTCAAAACACAGACTCTCAAAACATCAGAAGAATAATAAATGAATACTATGAACAACTTTACAAACATCAATTTAACAACACGGATAAAAAGTGCTTGAAAAGCACAACCACAACTTACCCAATTAGAAATAGATAATTTAAATAATGTAACTATTAAATACATTAAACTCATAATTTAAAATTCTGTAAAAAAACAACTCCTGTTCTGAATGATATCACCGGTGAATCCTACCAAACATTTAAAGAAGAAATAAGACATATTCTCCACAGTCTCTTCCAGAAAAAAAGGAGGAAACACTTCTTAAGTTGCTTCATGAAGCTAGTATACCTGTGATACTCAAACCAAAGAAAGTACTCCCCTGATATCAAAACTAGTACAAAAAAAGAAAGGAAAGAACACACTAAAGATAAATATTCCTCCTGAATATATGCACAAAATATTTTTACAAAATATTAGCATATAGATCCCAGCAATATATAGAAGGAATTATACACCATGACCAAATCAGTGTTTATTCCAGGAATATAGGGCTGATACATGTGAAAATCATCAGCATAATACACCATACGTACTCATGTGATCCTATCAATCAATGCGAAAAAAAACATTTGGCAAAATTCAACACCACTTCATTAAAAAGAAAAAAAAAAACCTCTCTGGAATACAGGAACACAGGGGAACTTACTTATCTTGATTAAAGAACATCTGCAAAAACTAACAGCTAATATCAAACTTAATGGTGATACAATGAATGCTTTACTCTAAGTTTGAGAACAAATCAAGGATGTTTGATCTTCCCATTTTTTTCCAAAATAAAGCTAGATGTTCTAACCAGTACAATAGGCAATAAAAGGTATAAAGATGTAAAAAACAAAAAAAAAATAAAGAAAAAAGAAAAAAAAATAAATAAAGCTATCTCTATTTGGAGATGACATTATTGTCTAAATAGAAAAATCTCAAGAAATCTATAAAACAGCTCCTAACCTAGTAGGTGAGCTTTGCAAGGCTGCAGGATACGAGAGAAGCATATAAAAATTAACTGTATTTCTATATAGTAGCAATAAACATGTGGATACAAGAAATAGAAACTCTATGTACCACGTACCACCATTCAAGAAAATGAAATATTTTGGTATAAATCTAACAAAACATGCAGATTATTTTTGTAGATAGAAACTAGGATAATCTAAAAATTATCAGGGTGGTTCAGTCAGTTAAGGGCACCAGGATGGTTCAGTCAGGTAAGCATCTGACTTCCACTCAGGTCATGATCTCACAAGTCTGTGAGTTTGAGCCCCTCATTGGGCTCTCTGCTGTTAGCACAAAGCCCACTTCAGATCCCCTGTCTTCCTCTCTGTCTCTCTGCCACTCCCCTACTCATTTCTCTGTCTCCCAAAATAAATGAATAAACTTAAAACATAAATAAATAAAATAAAGATTTTATCTAAAGATAAAGGAACTAGAAAAGCTAAAACAATTTTGGAGGAAAAAAATAAGGTCAGTCTACTTGGTTTCAAGATCAAGTATATAGTTACAGTAACCTACAATGTCTGATGTTGGGAGGAGGATGGATACATAGATCAATAGAAAAGAACAGAGAACTCAAAAAGAAACCCATACAAATATGCAATGTGCCAATTGGTTTTTGAAAAAGGGGTAAAGTAATTCAATGGAGGAAATAGAGCCTTTTCAACAAATGATGCTGGTGTAAGTTGCCATACATAGGTCAAAAAAAAGAAAGAACTTCCATCTAAACCTCATATCTTACACAAATAATAATAATTAATAATTAATAATATAACAATTCAAAATGGATCATAGACTTAAAGCAAAACTGAAAATTATAAAAGTTTTAGGAGAAGATAGGAATCAGTATTCATAATTTAGGTCCAGACAAAGAGCTCTTAAACTTGACATGGAAGCAAGATTATATAAGCTAATGATGATAAATGGGACTTTATCAAAATTAAAAACTATGTTCTGCACGGGACCATATTCAGCAGGTTAAAGCAAAGCAAAACAAGCTACAGCCTAGAAGAAAACATTTGTAAACTAAATGAGCACCAAAGGAATACTGTCTAGAATGTATAAAGAGTACCCAAAATTCAACAGTAAAAGTGAATACATGAACAAATACCCAAATATTCGTTAGAATATGGGCAAAAGTCTTGGTCAGACATGTCACTGAAAAAGATATACTGATGACAGATAAGCATATGAAAAGGTGTTCAAAACTAAATAAGCATCAGGGAAATGCAAAAGAAATAAAGACACATCACTACACACTTTACAGGGTGGCTAAAAATATGAAGAAATGAATGGTACCACCAATTATTCATACATCAGCAGTAGGAGTGTAAAATGACATAGCCACTCTAGAAAACAGTTTGGAGGTTTCTTGGGGGGGATGGAGAAACTAAATTAAACAACCTTTCCACTACATTACAACTCAGCAATTGCACTCCAGGGTATTCATCCTAGAGAAATGAAAACTTATGTTCACACACAAAAATACTATACTGGAATCTTTATAGCAGCTTTATTAGTCATAGCCAAATACAGGAATCAGGTCAGATATTCTTCAGTGGGTGAATGGGTAAACAGATTGGGGTATATCTATACCACAGACACTGCCTGTCAATAAAAAGGAACAAGTCATTGATTAATACATCCAACAATCTATACAAATCTCCAGAGAGACTTATGCTAAATAAGGAAAGCCAATCCCAAAGTGTCACATACTGTATGGTTCCATTTACATAACATTTTTAAAATAACAAAATGATAGATATAGAGATCAGTCATTGCCAGGAGGGAGGGGTGTGCAAGTGGGGAGGGTAGAGGCTCCTGCTATAAATAGGAGACATAAGAGGGGCACCTGGGTGGCTCAGTCAGTTTAGCATCCAACTCTAGCTCAGGTCATGATCTCTGGTTTGTAGGTTCAAGCCATGTGTCAGGCTCTGTGCTGACAGCTCAGAGCTAGGAGCCTCCTTCAGATTCTGTGTCCCCCTCTCTCTGTCCCTCCCCACTCATGCATGCACACACACACACTCAATCTCTCTCTCTCAAAAATAAATATCATTTAAAAAAAAAAAAAAAAAAGGAAGCATGAGGGATCCCTGCAGAGGTGTAGCTGGTCTGTTGTCTTGGGTGTACTAATGTCACTCTTCGGGATATGATTTGTACTTCGGTTATGCAAAACGTCATTGGAGGCAACTGTATGGGTTATATGAGGTCTCTCTGTATGTTTCTTACAGCTACATGTTAATCTGTATTATCTTAATATTGAAAGATTGTTTTTAAAATCCCTAAATCAGCATCCTGTATTATTAAAAATAAATCACTCAAAGACTTTAAATAACATCACGTTAATCATAATAAAGACAACAAAACACAAACACAAAACAAAACACATATATTTTAGGCACTGTCATTACTAAAAGAAAACTTCTAAATCCTACTTTTTTCTTAATGCTCTCACTTCGGGGTGATTTCTACTTATATTGAAATAAGAAGCACCTATATTTCTTGGAACTGTGAGCTGTCTTCTTCCCCAGGAGAGTTCTGGAAAGATGGTGATAACATTTTAAAAGGCATGTGGGCATAAAAGGAAGTGCTTGGAGCACATGTTGTCTCCTAAACCTCTTGGCTTAAATGCACTGGATTCTATTTCAAATTTATCTATTTTCAACTTGCTTTCATAACTGTATTTAGGTTAAGAAGGAGGTGAAGTGCCAAATTTGGAAGACAATTAAGATCTCCAAAAGATTATACTTTAAATAAAATCATAACAAGGAACAGAAGAATTTTATAAAAATGTGTAACTTATTTGCATCAGGGAAGGAGTTGGTGGATATATTTAGCAAACCGGATATGCATGATCTTGCCATTCAAGAACATTAGAAAAATCCTGTTTTGGAGCCCTTATTTCCTAAAAAATACTCAAAAATGAGAAGCTGCTAATGCTCATAACTGGATTTGTTGACCTGGATTCCCAAATAAAGACAGGCTTCTTTGGCAATCAATCCTGGTAGACTTACCCCTTGGCAACCTGTCATTGTAGTTCATGAGCTCCTTTATTCACCAAATATATGATGGATATATTTGGTGAATATATTCCCCAAACATATTCTTTGTAGCGAGGGCAACCTTTCTTTTGCATGTGTCCAGCACCAATAAAATATACAAAACCAATGGAAATTAGTATTTAATAAAATCAACTGTACATTTTATAATCAATGCATTCACTTGTATTTTTGTTTCTGTATTTTAACATAAATCAGATAACACCACTCGTCTGTTTAAAACTCTGCAAAGACTTCCCATCTCTTCCAAGCATTCTGCACTTTTTCCCACTGCTCAGAATGCATTTCCCCTAGACAGCCACATATCCCCTTCTCTGGACTCCTTGGAATTATTCTCAAAAGCCCCATCCCCAGACAGGCTTGCCTTGGGAATCTTACTTAGCATCCAGTCTAGCCTATCTCACACTCACATCCTGTGGGCTTCATTAATTATTTATTTTTACAGTCTACCTTCACCAATAGAATATAAAGAGCAGGAATTTGTACCTGTTATTGTTCACTGCTCTATTTACAGCACTTTTCTCATGACAAGGTACAGATTATGTGCTTGAACAGTTATGCTAAATAAATGGAAGAACTTATGTTTTTTCTTGCCTTCCCACGTTTCCACAAATATTTGTTTAATATTTATGATGTTGATGGCATCATGCTAGCACTGGAAACAACTAAAAGCTACACACCATCTCTGTTCTCACAGGTTCCGCTGTGGAAAGGGTGAAGTGAGGGAAAGGTATTGAAAACAAAAAGAGGGGGGGAGGGAGGGACGGGCATGGAGGAGGACACTTGTGGGGATGAGCACTGGGTGTTATGTGGAAACTAATTTGACAATAAACTATTTAAAAAAAAGAAATAAATAAAACATTAAAAAATTTTTTAAGAAAAAAAAAAAGAAAACAAAAAGATAACACAGTCCTTTAGGCTCAATAACCCACTACAGGACTAGGCTGCATCTTGCTAAAACAAGACACAAACAGACCACAACATAACCCTTAAAACCTTTACCCTTAGGGATCTGTCTAATGAGGGGATCATATAAAAAGAGAAAGACAAGGGTTGACTGAGGAAAAAGATAAGATAATACAGCATTGTGTACATTAGGTTGAATCAAATAATGGGAATTCTTGGCCCATAGAGGAAGGACTGTCTAAATGGCATGGAAGCCTCTGAGATCAACACTTGAACTAGGTCTTCAAGGATTAATGACTAATTTTTAAAAGTACTCTGCAAATTATAAAGCTAGAATGAACTGCAAAGAGAAGCTGTGGAGACAACATCCTGAACATTTAAACAACTTGTTATTTGAATGTATCCATCAGGGCAGCCATGTAGCACAAGGCTACGTGGTTCATTTGCATTAAAATCTATGTGAAAGCCTCCCTCCCACCTTCTACTGGATTAGTGCAGTACACAGCCTACGCAGCTGACCATGTAGCCCTACTTCTGACAGAATAATACCACTTTCCATGCTTAAATGTTTTATAATTTAAGAAACATTCACATTTGTTATCGCATTAAAATCTTATAATATGGGTAGTGGATAATGCTGCCTCTTTTTTTTTTTTTTTAAGACTAGAAAATGAGGTTTAAGAGGCTTATTTTCACCCACTCCCAAAGTTATGCAGCTAGTTAATGACCGATGTGGAAATACTGCCCAAATTTTCTGACATCAAGTCATCATGCATAGGTATCTGTTCAATTCCTTACACCTTCACTAGGTAGTATGTTCACTGAAAAAAGGAGCCACATCCCCATGACCATAAGAGTCCTTAGGACCTTATACACAGTTCTTCTAACAGCAGGGAATGCAAAATGTGTTGGTAGAATTTCAGTGGCCTTGGTAGATCTGTTGGTAAGAAAATTAAGACCTCTCCTGATTTTTCTCCATTTTCTCAGTAAAATAAGAAAGGGAGGTCATTATGGAATATAAAGAGCCAGGTAAATTTTACAGATTTTAGAGGAGAGGGGCAGGTGTGAAATAGTAATTTAGGGCACTGGGCAGGTGAATGGACTAACAAAATGTGGTTGTAGGATTGACAGGCAGTAAATTGGGGCCACATACAGTTTATGATAATAAATTAAAGTAAAACCAGTCAGTATCACTGTATGTTTTCTGCAGCCCTATTCAGTGGCTTAGATGCAGGTATAAAAAACAAAGTGGGCTCAGCCTAGGCTGAAGCTGTACCAGTCAAGTATGATGGCGGGGAAAATAAAGCTATGCCAATGACTGATTATAATGTTGAACTTGAAATATAGGCTGAATGAAACAGTCATGAGGCCTTGAGAAGGATAATGGAGATTTAAAAAGTAAGGTCAATGGCTTTTCGATCTTCATGGAATCAAAGAATTATTGGAGTTGAGGATACTGGAGGAATGCAATTAGAAAGAAGGTAACAGAGGTCCTGGCAAATTAATAGGTGCTAAATGCTGTATTTTTGTAATGAATGAATATACCACAACTACATTAATAACTACAGTTGGATGGTTTCAATGGCAACATTTTATTATTTGTTACATCATTCAAAATATTAAAGCAGCTATAACTTCACATTTTTAAAAAGCAATCCTGAGAACCACTTAGAAAACAGAATTTCAAACTTCAGTATGATTACAATATACTCAGAAAATACCTGTTTTTGCTTTTAGATATGGAATAAAATTATATTTTTTCTTTTTGTTGAATCTTGATTAAAAAGTAGTTTGTAGGGGTATCTGGGTGGCCCAGTTGGTTAAGTGTCCTACTTAGGCTCAGGTCATGACCTTGCAGTTTGTGAGTTTGAGCCCCGCATCAGGCTCTGTGCTGACAGCTCAGAGCCTGAAGCCTGCTTCAGATTCTGTGCTTCACTCTCTCTGCCCCTTCCCCACTCATGCTCAATTGCACTCTCTCTTGCTCTCTCTCTCTCAAAAATAAATAAACATTTAAAAAATAAAAATAACTAAAAGGCAACTGATAGAATGGGAGAAGATATTTGCAAACAACATATCAGATAAAGGGTTAGTATCCAAAATCTATAAAAAACTTATCAAATTAAACACCCAAAAAAACAAATAATCCAGGGAAGAAATGTCCTAAAGACATGAACAGACACTTCTCCAAAGAAGACATCAAGAGGGCTAACAGGCACATGAAACGATGCTCAACATCACTCATCAGCAGGGAAATAGAAATCAAAACCACAATGAGATACCACCTCACACATGTCAGAATGGCTAACATGAACAATTCAGGCAACAGATGTTGGGGAGGATGCAGAGAAAGAGGATCTCTTTTGCACTGCTGGTGGGAATACAAACCGGTACAGCCACTCTGGAAAACAGTATGGAGGTTCCTTAAAAAATTAAAAATAAAACTATCCTATGACTCAGCAATTGTACTACTAGGTATTTATCCAAGGGACACAGGTGTGCTGTTTCAAAGGGACACGTGCACCCCAATGTTTATAGCAGTGCTACAACAATAGCCAAAGTATGGAAAGAGTTAAAATGTCCATCGATGGATGTCATCGATAGATGAATAGATAAAGGTGATGTGGTGTATATACACAGTGGAGTATTACTCAGCAATCAAAAACAATGAAATCTTGGGGCACCTGGGTGGCTCAGTTGGTTAATTTAAATGTCCAACTTCAGCTCAGGTCATGATCTCACTACTTGTGGGTTCGAGCTCCGCATTGGGCTCTGTGCTGACAGCTCAGAGCCTGGAGCCTGCTTCGGATTCTGTGTCTCCCTCTCTGTCCGCCCCCCCCCTCAAAAATGAATAAATGTTTAAAAATGTTTAAAAAAGAATGAAATCTTGCCATTTGAAATTACATGTATGGAACTGGAGGGTATTATGCTAAACAAAATTAGTCACTGAAAGACAAATATATGACTTCACTCATATGAGGACTTTAAGATACAAAAGAAATGAACATAAGGGAAGGGAAACAAAAATAATATTAAAACAGGGAGGGAGACAAAAACATAAGAAACTCTTAAATATAAAGAACAAACAGGGTTACTGGAGGGATTGTGGGAGGGGGAATGGGCTAAATGGGTAAGGAGCATTAAGGAATCTACTCCAGAAATCATTGTTGCACTATATGCTAACTAACTTGGATATAAATTTTAAAAATAAATAAAAAATTAAAAAATGAAGCTAAAAAACTAAAAAGGAATCTATAGAATAATAGTATTGGATAAAAGAGAAAAAATTTCTTTGGACCAAAATTTCCTCATTGAAATCCTATGTTGCAAAAAGAGCTTTACCCAGTGCCTACATGTAAACTGTAGGATACAGAATATTTCCTATCTAAACTACTGACTTTACCAACAAAAGAGTCATGGTTAACTGGATAATTAAGCAAATATTCCTAGTAAAATTAGATTTAACTATGCTCTATCACAAGTAATCTATTTTCTCTCTTGTTATTGCTCTCCATTATATTCTCCTGTAAAATTGTTTTACTACACAGTCTGTATTTACCCACCTAAATGTTATTCTTCAAGGCTATGTTTGTATAGAAACCAAGACTATAAAAGATTTAAAGGCACATATTCAGAACTATGGCTAGAGTAGATGATAAATGATAATTCACCAATTACTAGCCTTTCATTTGTAATTGAACTCAAGGAACACAATAGTTCTGCTGTTATTCTTGTTTTCATAATAAACTTAAGTTCTCTAGTCTCAGGCAGTATAAAATGTCACTGTGACTTCTGATATTGGAGAATATAGTTTGGTCTACTCTACTTTCTTACATTCTTGGTATCCAAGTTTAGAGATATCTCTTACTGACTCTGCTTCAAACTCTAGGCAGAATTTTGTTTCTTCACACTGTACAATAAGTTATGATTTCCAGGTGGTCATACATAAGTAATGGTTTCAGTAAAAGCAATCAACAGAATGCATATTTAGAGGATGGAAGGAACAACAGATGTGCATGGATCTTTTCTAAAATTCCTGCACTTTTGGGTCACTTAGGTGGCTCATTCAGTTAAGCTTCCCACTTCGGTTCAGGTCATGATCTCATGGTTCAGTTCATTTGTTTGAGTGCCACGTCAGGCTCTGTGCTGACAGATCAGAGCCTGGAGCCTACTCTTAAATCTGTATCCCCCTCTCTCTCTGCCCTCCCCCACTTGCATGTGCGCGCTAGCTCTCTCTCTCTTTCTCAAAAATAAACATTAAAAATTTTATAAATACATAAATAAATAAAATAAATAAATAAAATTCCTGCACTTTCATTTGCCTCTGTTATTTTTTTAGAGTTTGTTTCCTAATGAAAGTCATTTGGGCATATTTTTTAAAAGAAAGTAACTGACATAGGATATCCCTAGACATATCATTAATGAAGAGTCTAAGCTGCCAATAACCCTATCACTTTAAACACCATATGAAAAATACTCTCAGTGTCTAATCCTTCTTAGGCATCTCCTCCTCTTTTTACCCCCATACAAAAACAAACTACAAACAAAACTGAACTGTAAAGAATACTCCCAGTGTTTATAAGTTAATTTCAACTGTATAAAATGACTTAATTTGTTGTAACAAAGTTAAGCTAACATGTTAGCATGCATGAATGGAATAACACTAAAGTTTAAGTCACATAATTATAGGCTTTATTCTTAACTCTTTCCCTTCTTTGATATTCCTTAAACTTTTAACTTGAATGACCTAATTTTAATTGCAAAAAAAAATTGGAAAGTTAAGAATTATATCATTATATTCAGCTTCATTTCAATCACTAATTAACCTAAGTTTCCTTGAATGACAAACATAAAACTAATTTTACAAAACAATTTTAACCGTCACTTATACCTCAGCAAAGCTGGAAAAAAACGCACATTGTCACCGTATCCACCAGGTAAAACAATAAAATACATATAAAATTATACAGACTGCAAAAAATACTTAAGACCTGAACAAAATAATTATTGTCTCCAAACCATAAAATAAAAATATGATATCAAAATTTTATACTTTTTTTCTTTCTTTTTTTAAATGTTTTATTTATTTCTAGGAGAGTCAGCGTGAGCAGGGGAGGGTCAGAGAGAGAGGGAGTCACAGACTGAAACAGGCTCCAGGCTCTGAGCTGGCAGTCAGCACAGAGCCCGACGCGGGGCTCGAACCCACGAACCGCGAGATCATGACCCAAGCGAAAGTCGGACGCTTAACCGACTAAGCCATCCAGGCGCCCCAAAATTTTATACTTTTAATGAAATATCTGAAAGTTGAAACATACATCAAGTAATTAGCTACAATTCTCTCTATATACATATTATGCACATATATAAATACACATGCACTCATATGCATACACACATTAAAGCAACAGAAAAAAATGAATTTTTAAAACTCAAACTTCAAAATTTTAAAACATAAAAAATGCTTTCACATTTTTAGCGACAGAAAACTTTTAAATGTAGAATGTGAGCATATTTCAATACAAATATTACTTTGGGAATAGCAGGTGTACATGTAAGGGCATCTACATACTCTTACATAGACTTACACATATCTTAAGATGGCTCTGACATGTCTAATGACTCTTAAATAAGAACCAGAGCCACTGCAAGAATACCATACCACAGGCTATACCGCAGTCAACACAGAAAGTATGAGGACTTGGAACAAGCTGAGACAAGGCTAAGGTTAGAGATGCAAAGGGAGAGGAGGAAGCGGGTGGTGCAGGGTAACCACTGTCAGTAGCCTTCTTAGATTTGACAGAGAATCAGTGCAAGGGATTGAGGCAAACACGAGGCAAATCACTTTTGAATTGTGAGTTTTTTAAGCCTCGACCTCATACTATTAGGCAGATTTATATGCAATGAAAGCATGCCCAAAGAGTACTTTCCCTTAAAGCTACAGAGTGGACATATGAAGTAACCAGAATGTGGACTGAGATCTCATCCCAAAGTTCAAGATTTCTGTACTATATTACCCTACAAAGATGACCCAGAGAAACTGTGTAACAGGCCCAAATCTCAGTACATCCAAAGCTAGAGAAAGTACAAAATGAATATACCCCAGCCTCAGAATTCTTCTCTAAAGCCTTTTCACATACATATTCCACCCAAATCTGTAAACAGTATAAGCTATTTGAGGGAAAATTTTTAAATGCTTGAGGATTAGAGAACTAGAGAGCTATGACAGACAATAGCAATTGCCTAGATAGAGTAAGCATCTTTAGCCTAAATTCCATGCAGTTCTAAGAGCAACAAGGTGGCAAGAACTGTTGAAACTGCATATAGGTTTATTTGAAAAGATTTCCATATTTCTGGCAAGAAAAATCACAGATTTCATGGTATTCTCAAAGGAGCTGTGGTTGAAAATATTCACAATGAGTGATATAGAACAAACAACTTTCTGTAGATGAGAAATTACAAGCACAGAGAACTACGGTGACTATGGAGAACCACAGAGGAGGGTACTGGGGGAATAGCTCCTAGAACAAAGGTCTCTTCCATTGCACTCCATTACCTTTTCCACATGTCATGCCCCATACCACGAGTGTGCAAAGGAAAAGCTGGTATCTGCGGAGGATGACTCATAAATATGAAAGTGAAAGGTCTGAGTGTTGTTAAGTATGCTGGTGGACCACAAGGCCCCTCTGCTTTGCTTTTCAAGACAGTGATAAAAATCTGTGGTTAGTTTTACATAGTTCAATCTTTAGAGAGAAACAGTGTTTTCTGTTTTACAAATTACGCTGCAAGGCTAACTGTGTCCATTTTCTAAGAGAACACAATGACTTAGAACCTGCTAACCTCAGTAAACAAGACCTCAGTGAGCTGTAATTAATGTTCATAGTACATCTGTTTCGTTTTCCTAATGCATTAGTCTTTTTTCCCCTTTTATAGCTCCTATAATCCTTCATAAGCCCTACTTTCAGTAATTTACAGTCAGATTTTTTTATCTTATTTTAACATAATAGCGCAATGCTAATTTAGATGTTGATTTTTGAGGGCAGAGAGATTAAAAAATTTTAATAATGTATTCATCAAGGTTTTCAGGCTAACACAGTTGCACATTTTATAAAAATACCTTAAAGGGGAAATAACATCTATATTATCAGTTCAGTGTGTCTAGTTGGATTTTTCTATATTGTGGAGAAGTCATTGGGAGCTGCAGAAGAAGTTTTCACTTTGCCTACACGTAAGAATTAATCCTGATTACTGAAAACCAGAACTTAACAGAAAATTGCCCTCAGTCATAGTGACATCCCAACGCTGATAACTAAAATTTGGCAATGTACCTTCAAAGGGAAATAGTTATTATACACTTGCAAAAGCACAATGACCCATCCTTGTTGCCACCACCATCACCACTACCACCATCACCGCTGCCACCAGCACTACCAAAGCAGCAGTAACAGCATCTTAACCATCAACTAAGTTTTCACTATGACCGAGTCTGCTAAATATATTGCTTATGTTATTGTATGTAATATTTATGACATTGCTATTATCTGGATGTTGTCACTCTTTTTAATATCTACAAAATACCAATACCATCTCACAGATGTCTTCAGAGACCTTAAACCAGATTTAAGGAGGTTAAATGATGGGCCACTTCTTCCATAAGTAGTAAGGAGCCAAGTCTGGATTTGACCCCATATCACTTCAATTCTAAACCTAGTTCTATTAACCACCAAGTTATTTTGTCTCCCATGTTGCTTATTTCATAGCAATAATGGATAGGTTAATGGATGTATTTTCCACATTGAGGAAAGGAATGAAAGAAAGAAAGAAAGAAAGAAAGAAAGAAAGAAAGAAAGAAAGAAAGAAAGAGCAAATGATGAAGAAACAAAGAAGAAAGATCATAAACTAAAATAATAAAGTAGGAAATCTATGATTAAAGGAAAAGAAATTAAAGATAAAGTGAACAGCAGAATGAGTAGACTTTTGTTGCAATGGAGCTCTGGACAAATGAATGCAAAATATACCTGCACATTATACTATCAAATAAAGAGCTATAGAAATAGTAGGGATTTAACATGTTGGTTCACATTCCTTAGGTTAAAGCATCCTGATCCAAGTCACTGAGCCCTGGCATCAAATTACCATGAACCGAGAGCGTGAATTCGTTTATTGCAAATAGAGGCCCTTTTGGTACAACCCATGGTAAGTAGAAAATATAATTACCTTTTAATTCTACCTTCAGTGTGTATGTAATTCTGTCTCTAAGGCCAAGGTTACTAAAAGAAGCAAGAGCAACTACTGAACAGAAGCTTTTGGCAACTCATGCCCTAATATGACAAAGAAGGAAATGCATAGGATACATGTACTCAAAGCGTACACAAAATGGAACAAATTTGTAGACCATACAGAGACCAAAGAGTAAATGTTTTAAAGCCTCACCACATCAGCATCATAGCCAACCCAAATGGTCAAAGAGCATGAAAGCAACGCTCAAGAACAACATTAAGAAATTGTTCCATACTGTTTGAAATATTTCATAAAATTTCACTTGGTGCTCTATCTATTATTAGGCAGAGCACTGAGAACTTGTTTGCCATTACAGATGGTGGAGGATATCGAGTTTGCATAAAATCAACATCCCACGAAGTCCTGAAAAAAACATATGTTTGCAGATGATTATTCAAAGATGGCACCAGACACCAGAACATTCATTATTCATTAACTGCATCATTACAAATTTAATATGATCCATTCTCCATATTTCACTGAATCTAAGTCCCTGTGGACAAAATGGATACATGCAGTTTTATCTCCCTTTTCAGTTCAGATTAGATCAGTCTTTAGGATGACAGCTCGCCTCATGTAAGAATTTTGCAAATGTGATCAATGACAAATGTTGGAAGTAAAACAGATACGTATTTTCTAGACTTGTCAATAGCTATTGTATGAGAAAACAGGCTCTCTTCACTGAATGTTCCTACCTTGGCCCACATAGAACAAATGTCTGTGTGTACTTCTGCCCTCATGGGAGTATTAGAAGGAAACTTCTATATTGGTCTCTAACTCTCTTTTATTAAAATAGCGCCAGAGGAGGGAGTATAGAATCTTCCACAAGACACCTAAATAAAGCTGACTTACAGATCTCTGCATGGCATTTTATGGACATCATGTTTTAATCAGGGTACTGGTGGAGAAGAGAGTGAATAATAAAAATCAGGTAACAAAACCCTACTCTAACCCTCCAACAACTCTATATATTCTGACCTGCTTTCAAATCTTTGTTCTATGAGGTCAGATTTACCCCCAAACTACTTTCAGGCAGAAATCCTTTTGCTCCTGGTTGTATGGCAATAGCTATAAACTGTGAAAGCTGTTCATCATCCCATGTCACCATCCTTTTCATAATTAAGGGTTTACCCAAATGTCATTTCTACCGAGAAATGGTTTTTACATCCCAACTCTAAATCTGATGTCCCTTCTGTGACCCTTTAGCAATTTTAACCCTTTTATAGCATTCACCACAGTCTGCCAGATGATTATTGAAATTGAGTATGTGCCTTGCTCAATGACTAGAACGTGGATAACTAATGAGTAGAGGTTATATGATGCTTAAATTTGTGATCTCTCAGTCCTTAAAAGAGCACATTATAGATAAAAGGTATGGTCAGATTTGAATCTAAAGATATATATGTATATGACTCTATAAAAATATATACATACATGTATATATATGTGTGTATGTATATGCAACACTAGTTCAGGAAACACAGAGTGACTAACATCAATAAATCTGGTCTTCTACTAAAAGATTCACCAGCATAATCACTAATAACATCCCAACCACATGCATATGCATGTATACATTTGCAACCATCACATAAAATGTGTGCATGCCCACACACACACATATACAAAGCACTCCAGGCATCTTCCCTTATCTTTCCAAAATTGTGGTTAGTAGCTCAACCTCTATTTCTTAATCCAGAATTTCTTTTCAAATAAATTGCAAATACCATGGACTTTTTTATAATACAGTATCACAGCACATAATATATAGAACAAAATGTGTGCTTACTGGTCAACAGTGCTGGCATATCATAAAAGCACACACACACACAAAAAAGTTTGCTGATCTGATCTGAAGTTGGCCTAGAAGTTGTTACCCAAATTTACAATGTCTACAGATGGGGCTGATCCTTGCTCCTTACTTTAATTACCCTTAAATGACTGGTTCTGGATCTGCTTACTTCTTGTGAGCAGAGTGCCCACTGCAGGTGCTCAAGTAACCTGCACCCATTCATCTTTTACCAAGGCTGGCTCACAGGGTGGCCAGTACCATGTGAAAGACTACAGCTTGCTGCTTAGGTCTATCAGTGGAATCACAGAAAACACAACATGGTTCAGCTGAAAGAGCACAGAACTGCATGTCAAAGATCTGGGTTTAAATAACATTCCATGACTTAATATTTATTTGAACTTGGATTGGTCACTTAGCTTGTCTAACCCTCAAATTCTTTTTTTAAAATTTTTTTTAACTTTTATTTATTTCTGAGAGAGAGAGACAGCATGACCAGGGGAGGGTCAGAGAGAGAGGGAGATACAGAATCTGAAACAGGCTCCAGGCTCTGAGCTAGCTGTCAGCACAGAGCCTGACACGGGGTTCGAACCCACAAACCATGAGATCATGACCTGAGCCCAGGTTGGACGCTTAACCAACTGAGCCACCCAGTCTCCCTAAAATCTCAAATTCTTTATTGGTGAATTGAGCACAATTCTAAAATTTCATAAATACACTTTATAAGATTGCTACATTATATAATTTGTAAACTTCATTATTATACAGAAGCCAGTAATTCCAGATGACACAATTTAAAATTTATATCTCATTACTTTTGTTTCCCTTCAGTGTAAGGTAACTCATGATATCAGTTTGGTGCTGGTTCTGAGAAAATGTGTTGTCTGTTCATTTTATTGTTCCTCTTCCTGCCACTGGTGCTCTTGACTGAAAAGAGATCAATGGGTGTCTTGGCACTATTTGGAAGGCGGTATCCTTTAGGTAATATTTAGAGGTAGTTACTCATGGGCAAACAGAAATTTTTCTAGATATGAGTCTGCCCTCATGTGGATATCTGAGACTTATTCTTCATCAGGCAATTGTCAGCTCATATTTTCCTAGAAGCTATTAAACAGAAAACATATATTTTTTTCTGTGCATTTCTGAAGAGCACAGATAGCACCAACTGCCATTTCCCAGTGTATGTGTTAAATACTTTGGAGGGTGTTCATTCACCCTTCCATTAGAAAAGCTTCTTGAATGAATGGAAGTTAATTGATTGAAAACAGCTTAATGAGGTCTCTTGAAAACCTTAAGTGTGACTACACAGACCAGTATGGAAGATCACTTGGTTATTCTCACCTTGAGTCTACTGTTAGCTAAGAGTGTGATTTAAGGAACATGCAATTTAACTTCCCTGCTTTCATTTTTCCTCTTGAAACAGAAGGCATAATATGTTTGCCTCTGAGGTCTTCATTGTTTCTGAAAGTGGTCTAATGTGGTTTATCATGAAAAGAGCAGATTTCTGAAATCAAATAACCAAAATCCAGTTGGAAGAAAAAGAATTAAAGGTATCAATAATCTAGGGGGAAAAAAGAAACACTGTCTATAGAAATTTATTCTAGCCCTGAGCTCCCTGGAAGTTTAGGTAAAAAGAAAAAAGAAAAAAAGGTCCATCCATCACCATTACATCACCATTACATAATATCATGTATACATAATATATAACAAATATTTTATATAACAAATACATATTATAGATATATACAAATACTTTATATTTGTTATGTATTTATATTATACATATATTTATATATTATGCTTATATTATATATTACGTGCATAGAAAACATAGATTTTCCATATACACATATATTTTCATAAAATTTGTGTTAAAAAATTTTTATGCTGATGTTCCTTTAACAATTTTGAACAAGACTGATACTGTCTTTAATAATATCTTTGCAGAAAGAAATTATTAGTAATTTTTTCAATATTTTGAGAATGTAGGATTTGCTGGCCAATGGGTAATCCTTTACATACATTCTCTATAGTCATTTAAATATCTTTAAAAAGTTGATGTTATCACCTCCATTTCTAGACAGGATAAACCAAGATTTAAAGAAGTTAAGTGATTTCCTTATGGTCAATGAGCTGGTATAATATAACACCATTATCATGTGCTGCTTCTATAAATCTGGACATAATTCAGCAGACATGCTTCTTTCAAAATTTCAAACCAAAAAGGAACATACGGTCTCTTCAGATTTGGCACATGGATACCAATTTCTACCTCATAAAGGGTAGAAGGATAAAACAGTCTTGAATATATCTAAATTAAATATTGCTTTCACTTGGTTTTCCACAAGGAAATGGAACTGAATAATAGCCATTTACATAAAAATTTGCTAACAAGATTTATAAAATAAGAATATGTTAAATTTTTTTAATGTTTTATTTATTTCTAGGAGAGACAGAGAGACAGCGTGAGTAGGGGAGGGTCAGAGAGAGAGGGAGATACAGATTCTTAATTAGGCTCCAGGCTCTGAGCTGGCAGTCAGCACAGAGCCCAACGCGGGGCTCGAACCCACGAACCGCAAGATCATGACCTAAGCGAAAGTCGGACGCTTAACTGACTAAGCCACCCAGGCGCCCCTAAAATAAGGATATTTTAAATTGCTAGTAGAATATGATTTCACTTACATGTGGAATCTAAAAAAAAACAACAACAAATGAGTAAACAAAAAGCAGAACCAGACATATAAATCTAGAGAACAAACTGACAGTTGCCAGAAGGGAAGGAAGTAGGGTAATGAGCAAAATGGGTGAAGGAGAGAGGAAGATACAGACTTCCAGGTATGGAATGAATAAATCACAAGGATAAAAGGTACAGCACAGGGAATATAGTCATTGGTACTGTAATAATGTTTATGGTGACAAATGACAGCTACACTTGCAGTAAGTATAGCATAAAATACAAACTTGTCAAATCACTATGCTGTACACCTGAATCTAATGTAACATTGTGTACCAATGGTATTCAAATAAAAATAAAAACAAATAAATAAATAAATAAATAGTTGGGGGAAGAGAAGCCACATAGATTTATTCCATATATAAGAAGCAAGACTGTCACTATCAGTAACACCAAGAAGTCATTCATCTTCTCCCATGGATAAGTACACAGAGGTGAATATAAGGGGAATAAATACTATGAGCTCTCAAGTCCCTTCCAACTCTAACATTATGTCTCTGTAAATCAGACTGTATGTAAAAGTAAGCTTGGGGGTGCCTGGGTGGCTCAGTCAGTTAAGCATCCAACTCTTGATTTCAACTCGGGTCATGATCTCACAGTTCCTGGGATCAAAGCCCACAGTGGGCTCTGTGCTGACAGCACAGAGTCTGCTGGGATCTTCTCTCTCCCTCTCTCTGCCCTTCCCCCACTCATACACATTTTCTCTCTCTCTCTCTCTCTCTCTCTCAAAATAAATAAGTAGATTTAAAAAAGAATTAAAGAAAAAGTAAGTCTGTTCTTGACTCCACCAGCAATAAGGAATTCATCAGTGTGCCCTTGTTCTATGACCTTCAGACCATAAAAGTTGAACTGCTGGGCATGACCATGGCTCTAGTCTGTAAACAATGGTGGATGGAAGGTAAGTAGACATGTCACTAATATTACTTTCTCCCCTATACAATAAGCTCTCTTGAGAACGTTGTTCATGGGGCAGGCTCAGTCTGTAAAATTCATATTCTAGCAAGGCCCGGGAAAATATATGGACAGTGAAAGCTTGGCCTTAGCATAACTCTTCCTCCTCCTCCTCCCACCAGTTACTATGCTTTTCTTATCTCTTCACATATAAGGAAAATGCCGTTTACCACTGATCAAATACCTACTGGGTGTCCAGTGTCTGACACAAATCACCTAACCTCCCAATTACCTTGCAAGAGAAGAATGAGAATTTCCACTTACAAAGAGGAAGCTGAAGCTGATTAGCCAAGGTAACAAAGCTACTGCCTGCAAACCCAGGATTCCAGTCCAAGTCTATCTGATTCCAGCTTGAACTCTTTAAAATAACAATGTGCTTTCTCTAACAAGCACTGTGTCAGATGTTGTTCGAGTCCTCACTACAGAATTTCTACTGCAGAAGGTAAAGTAGCTCTCTATTTCTGCTCCCTGCCACCCTTCTCCGCACTTCATCTCTCCCACTCTCCCCACTGTATAACCAGTGTTTGAAGCATGGTAGCCTCTGTATATGCAACCTTATGTAAAGTTACTTAACCTTTCTGCTTCAGTTTCCTCATCTGTAAAATAGAACTAATGACATTAATCTACAACATAATGTTGTTGCATGAATGAACTCAGTCCGCTCTAGCAGCCAGCACAATATAGGACTGTGTAAATTTATATGGCAGGTATTCAATAACTGCTAGCTATTATTGTTGCTTTTGTCATTACACATTTGTTAAATGAATTAATGAATGAAACTCACAGCAGCATATGTGGAATCGCTGTAGATGAAATGGCCGTGCTTAACACCAGTAGGCACCCAGTACCATCTCCAATCCCTAGGATCCCTAGCCCTGCCCCTCAGAAAGGACCCACCTGTCAGTGATTATGTTATCAGTGCTGCAACAATGTGTGAGATGGGCTGCAGCTGGGACCCTCAGTTACCGCTCTTGTCCAACATCTTCTCAGGACAATCACGGTCCACGGCATCTGCTGCCCCTAGTATTCCTGTCTTTTTGGCTATTTGTTCATTTTAAAAACTCATCTATTGATTTTAACATTGATTTGGTCCATTTTTGCCACTTAATCTGCCACTTATTGAACATTTATCTATCATATATCCCAAACAGTGTGGAAAGCAGCAAAACAGGGAGATAAAAGACAAATACCTGTCCTTAAGGAACATTTAGTCCTGTGAAACAGTTGTAATACATTGTGATAAGAAAAAGACAGGAGATACTAACCCAAACTATAGTGGTAGAGGAGAGTAGGGAGATATGAGATTATAGGTTTATAAAAGAGGAAGGTTTCCCAAAGTCGTGACTTGAGTTTTGAAGGATAAGGATAAGGATAATTTTTAGAATAGTTTTTGATTTATAGAATTATCAAAACTAGTAGAGAATCCTTATGTGTTCCATACCCAGTTTCTCCTATTGTTAACACCTTGCTTTAGTATGGCTCATTCATCACAAATAATGAATACTGATACAGTATTATTAACTAAAATCTGTTCTTTACTCTTTACCCTTAGTATTTACCTAGTTTCACTTTTCTTTGCTAGGATCCCATCCAGGGTACCACGTTGCATCTAGTCGCTACATCTCTTTTGGTTCAAGACTGACTCTTAGATCTCTCTTGGTTTTAACTACCTTCACAGTTTTGAGGGGTACTCATCAGGTATTCTATGGAATTGTACATCTGATGTTTTTCTGGTAATTAGATTGGAGTGAACTGCTTTGGGTAGGAAGACTGCCAAAGAAAGTGCCATTCCCATCACATGACATCAAGGGTATATACACTACCAATACTGTTGATCACTGTTTATTTTAAACTTGATCACCTGAGGTCATGCTTACTAGGTTCTCTACTATAAAGTTACTCTCTTCTATCCTTTCATACCATATATGCTTAGTGCAAAGAAAAACACTGTCTTAAAAACATCCCTTTTCATCTCAAACACATCTCAGATTTCAGAGTGGAAGCATTATTTCTGATGCTGGAAACTGCAGAGAATTTTCTGCTGTAAAATAAGGTGATGAATAGGTGACCTTTGGTTTAACCGTTCATATGATTTAATGGCAGAAGTTGCACTGCCTGAAATAAGTGACGTGCTCTGGAAGCCCCACTTATATCCATTTTGTTCACACACACACTGAGCTCTATTTTATGTGCTGCAGCTGCAGCAACCTTAGTACGCGCCTCACAACCTCTTCTGTGCAAAATCTGGGCAGGGGGAGGGATTGCGTGCAGCTGTGCATGGTTTGTGGCAGGAGGGAAGCAAAAGCATTAACAATTGTTAATTTCTCACTTTCGAGGTGCTGAATACATATGATCTTATCTAATTTAATCCACATGATAACCCTGTGAGGTAGGCATTACCAGCCCTATTTTATAACAGAGTAATTAAAGTCTCAGATCCTACCAGATGTTAAGTAGCAGAACCAGAATTTAAGCCCAGGTGTTTGAAGCCCCAATCCCATGTTTAGAGCACCAAAATATATTTTAAGCAAAGATTTAACTTTAATAATATATTCCATTCTTTCTACCAACACAGAGATTGCAGAGCATGCTCACTCGTAGAGAGCATTCTGAGGCTACGTTGTCATCTTTACGGCAAGTGAGGAAATAACAGAGGTCCATACGGAGAATGTGAATCAGTGCAGAATTTAATGACAGACTATTGGAATTATGAAAGGTTCACGGGTACTAACACTTAAAAGAATCTAATTATAGAGCTATTAAATACAGTAGTAAAACCAAACCAAAGTGTGGCCATGATGGTCCTCTTTCAAGTGGACTAGTAGGTAGCCTCCTTAAAGACTTCTAGATAATTTGGTCTATATAGCCTAGACACAGAACTGCAGGCAACATCAATTCCAGCCCTAAGCCCCACACTAGCTTTTGATACATTACTAGTCCCTTACACCTGGGACCTAATTCATTATGTATTATCCTATGTTAAAATAGTAAGTTCAATACCCATTTATGCACTATGTGCCAACCAAGGTCCTGGCAGCCTTCACAATCATTATCTCGCTTAATTCTCAAAATCCCTGCCATATAATCATGATGAATCCCATTTGACAGAAAAGGAAACTGAGGCTTATGAAGGATAAGTGCTTTCTGAAGGAGAACTAAGATCCAAGCCTGGGACATTCTTCCTACTAGGTCTATTCCCTTTCCAAAGCACTGGGAGAGCCCTCATGAGGAAGGAATTGCTTCATTTCTCCAAGTTCCATGTCACAGTTATATTTATATAGTCACAGTAGTCCATAATACATGAATCTGTTAGTAGGACAATCTGATACTGAATATTTTAAAGCTAATGAGAAAAGGTAAGATTTAAATGTCCATTATAGAAGAAATGAAACGAATAAGATTCAGTGGATGTTGGGAGTCCTGACAAAAGAAAAATCTCCTTACAAGTTCTTCATCTTCCCTTTCTGCTTCCTTGATTTGGTTCAAGGAAGCTTCTACAAGCTGGGGGTGCAGATACCAAAAGTATTGGGAGAGCTAGTTCTATGCAAGGTTGAGTATTCCCAGGTATCTTAATTTAAAAAAACTATTAAAGGCAATGCGTACTGAGAACTACAGCTCAAATTCCCAGACACCCTTGAAAAAACAGAGACAGAGACACTAAAATCATGTGGATATGTCCAGTGCAGTGAAGGAACACAAGCTTTAGAACTGGAAAAAATTTAGCCTAAGTTCCAGGCTCTAAATCAGTTCATTTAAGTTCTCAGAGCCTCAGTTTCCTCTCTTAAAAGGGGAATCACAATGTCTTTCTCATAACGTTGTTTATCCTTTAAGTAATTCATGCATTCAAAATTATTTCATAAGTAAAAAAAAAAAAGCAAGATTAAAAAAAATTATTTCATAAGTGAATATCATGTACCAGGTTCTCTTTTAGGCACTGGGGATATTGGGCAGTCTCTGATGAATTGGAAGAAGAGCAGACAAGAAACGAGAGAACAGCAACAACAAAAAACACATGAGAATCTGAGATAATAAGTGTTCTTAAGATAATGAAATAGGTTATATGGTAAATTGTGTTGTCAGGGTTTGGTTTAGATTGGGTAAGGCCTGGCATAGGTGGGACATCATTGTGAAGACTACATACATGACGGATGGAAACAAAGATAGGTTGTATGCCTCTTAAAGGCAGATGCAAGATCCTATTTTTCCCCAGTATACCACATGAGGCCTGGTTTACAGCAGATATTCAAGATATATTTTAAATGAATATGTGTCTGGTCTCCAATAGATACTTATTTCATGATTTCTCTTTTTATACCAATAGAAACTAGTTTTCATGGCTAAAGGACTCAATGTGCACTATGTAGACTAAAATTTCAAGTGTTCAGATATTATGGAACCTTGACTCTACAGTCACCATTCACCAACTACCTAACATGACAAGCTATAAGCAAGGTTTAAAAAAAAAAAAGAGTAAATACAACTCTCCTTGTTAGTCTCACCATGGGAATAAAATATGTTCAAAAAGAATTGCAATATAAGACTGCACTTTTTAGGTTCCTAAGTGTAGTGTGAAGTACTTTCAGTATGTCAAGGAAAAGATCACTTAAGATGGGGATCCCGAAGGGTTAAGGGAGTAGGTAGACTTTGAATTGGTTCTAGAAAGATTTAAAAATGAAAATGTAGGAGCAATAGCTTTTCAGAAATTGTTTAAAATGAAATTCCCAGAAAGGTAATTCTGAGACTTTAGCCTGCATCAGAATGCCTCAAACACAGATTGCCACCTCCATGCCCAAATTTCTGATTCACTGAGTCTGGGGTAGGGTCCAAGAATGTGTATTTCTGACAAGTTCCCAGATGATTCTCATGAAAGTTTCCACATATTTCTCCCAAACAGTGATACATGATATCCCAGGGTATTATCACTATGCTTCCCCTGATCAATTAGGGCACGAATGAAGTAGATGTCAGCCATACGTGTCTGTGTGTGTGCGTGTGTGTGTATGTGTGTGTGTGTGTGTGTGTGTGTGTGTGTGTGTGTGTTCATTGTATGGGCAGATGCAGAATACTAGAATAAAGCTGGAGAGCAGTCTATCTTCTACTACCAAGGGAAAACATTATCCCTTTTGTTTCTCTCTCCTTTCCATTTTATGGACAACATGGACCTACCCATTCTACTGCTTTCTTCCTTCTACTTCCCAGATGCATGCTACCTATCATAATTTTAAAGAAATAAAATGTTGCTGCTGGGGTGCTTGGGTGGCTCAGTCAATTAAGTGTCTGACTTGGGCTCAGGTCAGGATCTCATGGTTCATGAGTTCGAGCTCCAAGTTGGGCTCTGTGCTGACAGCTCAGAGCCTAGAGTATGCTTTGGATTCTATGTCGCCCTTGCTCTCTGCCCCTCCCCTACTTGTGCTCTGTCTCTCTCTCAAAAATAATCAGTAAACATTAAAAAAAAAAAGCCCTTGAGGTCATGAGAACTTCTAATCTCAAGGTGATACAGACTTATTTGTAACTCTAGTCCTAGACATAGCAGTATCTTTCCTTGACCAGCCATCCTTGCTTCATCACTTCCTTGATGCCCTTTTACCTTTGGGTGGGTTTCTTCATAAATTTAAAAATATTAATGTTAAAAAATGTACTAATGTGATGAGGGTGCGGGAGAAGGGAAGGAGGGTGATAGGCATGGAGGAGGGCACTTATTGGGATGAGCACTGGGTATTATATAGAAACCAACTTGACAATAAACTATTTAAGAAAAAAAGGTATTAATGTTAATCTTGAGATTGTCCATCTCATATAAAATTTCTTTCATTTTACCCTGATGATACTCATTGAAACATTATACAAATAGACTCAAGAATCTACCTTGACCTGCTAGAGACACTGAGAAGAGTATACTCAATAAGTCCACAACTGCACCATTACTACTTTAAAACACTCCACAACCTGTCTTTGATTTCAGAATCCTCATATTACAAATGCTAATGAGAATTAATGAAGCAGCGTATTTCAGCATTAAATTGATTTTTAATTTAATCGTTCAATAATACAATTTTGTTTTTCAATGAGGTAGACCTTATTAAACACCAAATACCAGCAGACACATTCATTCATGTTACCATACTATTTTTTTTAGCCAAAAGATATCAAGATTAAAAACATGTGTTCTGTTCCAATGTTATGGCCAACAATATTAGAAAACCAATGTGTTCTACTTTGTTCAACTGTTTAATAAAATCCTTTCAGCTGTTTGTATAATTGGAAGTGACAAATCGAACACCCTGGCCTAAGCTTGAAATTTATGGATCAAGCTTTGCAACCTAACATTGGGCCCTAACACTGTTTATAAATTATTTTCTACACCTTGGCCCAGCCCTGCATTATAGTAAATTCCCTAAATAACCAGAACTGGCTATTCTACGATGATGATCTCAAATGACAAGTAATCAAATCAGTTCTACACCATAATTAGGCAAGTCTTCCACCATGAAAGATTAATTTCTCTCTTCTTCATGTCTTTCCTTAGCCAGAAATCTGTAACATGTTGGCAGGAGAAACTGAAAGCTGAAAACCAAATGTAGTGAGAATGTAATCTAGAAAGTTTTGTTCATGTTATACTGGCCACAATTTCCCCTCTATATCTTGTGTAAGGATGTGTGGAGTTGTGGGAAATGGGAAAAAAAAAAAAAAGGAACATGAAAAATACTTTGCTGCTCTGAAGGGAAAACCCCACTTGTGTCCTTAACTGCCAGAGAAAAAATGTAGTTCTGTTTAAGTGATAACGCTTTTCTATCTGTATTGGTGGGTGATAATGAATTGTGAGCTCAGTACCTGAAATGAACATGGAATTATATTTAGAAGTTACTGAAGATGGCAATAAGAGACACAGAAGACAGGAAAATGCAGTCCACATTCTGAAGACTTCATCAACAGTGAAAATATAAGACAAAGGTAATGCAAACATAAAGAATGTGGAGTCAATAAAATTACAGAGAAGAGATGCAATAGCACCTAAGAATGACCTGAAAGTAATTTACACTTAAAAGATGCATTATAACTTGAAAAGGTATCCATGCCATATTGTCATTGTTGTTGCTCTTTAAATATGAGCTACAAAAGAAATTGAATAGGATTGCATTTTTGTTAAAAATAGTACTTAACAGGGGCACCTGGGTGGCTCAGTTGGTTAAGCAGCTGATACTTGATTTCACCTCAGATCATGATCTCACTTGTCAGTTCGAGCCCCATGTCAGGCTCTGTGCTGACAGCACGGAGCCTGTTTTGGATTCCCTCTATCCTTTTCTCTCTGTCCCTCCCTTACTCGTGCATGCTCTCTTCCTCTCAAAAGAAACTTTAAAAATTATACATTACTTGGAGAGAGAGAAAAGGAAAAAGTTAAAAAAACTCATTTTGAAAAATTATATAGAAAAAGAGAAAATTACAAAACTGCCATTAGTAGTTATTGCCATGAATGGGAAGGCCATGGTTTCATAAGAACACTCTACTTTTCTGTAGCACTTGAATTTAGAACATTGAATACGGCATTATATAATAGAGTTTTTGGAATCAGAAATGCCTAAAATGAAATGTTGTCTAAGGCATATTATAACCTTGTACATTTATTTTCTCTGTACTTGTGTTTCCTTGGTTCCTATAAAATGACAATAATTATATCTAAATCACAAATAATAACATCAAATGAGGTCACACATATGAAAATCTATACATGTGACTGTCCTTCAATGTGTGAGAACCTGTTATTATTGCTCATATTCTCAGTCCCTGTTGGAAGAAAGAAAATGAACACAATAGATTAATCACTCTTTCTTTCCCTGTGAATTAAATACAAATTAGGAAAAAAAGAAATCCATGGGGTGGCATGAAAGGCCATCTGGGAAAATTATTTTTATGGCTATTTAAAATTTTTTCTTACCATATCTCATGTATAATTGAAGCCATATGTTCTAAGTGACCCATGTGACAAAGTGTTGAAGAATGGTCAAGTGATTGTATGTGGGACAATCACACATCCTGTCACATACGTATGGACACACAAGGGACAATTCTTACACCCTTTAAGAAGGCAAGGGCCAGCTTATTCTCACTCCTTATCCACTTTTTCTTATTAGATGATTGCTCATTGGCCATACCCAGCAATTCTTACTTGTTCCATACCACACCTGGCTACTCACTCAACTATTTCAAAGCCTAGTAGCAATTAGTAACTAAGTTATAGTCCCCAATAGACTACTGAAACAAAGAAAGTCAAGAAAATTTATTTTACTAGATAAAACTCATTAATGAAGAAGTTCCAGATTTTCACACTTCTATGTCAAGTAAGAAGTCATAAATCCAAGGTTAGAGTATAGACCAAGATCTTATAAATTAGTCACCCCAGTCTAGCCTCTAATAGTGTGACTTCTAGGTCTTAAGAGGATATGATTCTCCATTAGCATTTTTGTGTCCTTATTAGAATGTATGGTTATATTTGAATCCAAATTTGAATAAATGTAATTCAGTATGTGTTTACTTGACATCCATGTACTCAGAATTTTGACAAGTGCTATGAAATACATAAACAAATTAGTCATTCTTTATACAAGTAGCTTCCTCTCTGATTATTTTTAACATTTACATAATACTTTAGTCCAACAGAATTATTATTACTTATTTTTAGCAATTCAAATACCAGAATTGAACTACCATAATTTTCACCTTATATATTGCTTGACAAATGTGCATCAAAATTTTAGGTGTTAAAAAAGAATATTGCCTTGGTCCATCTCTAATGGTACATTGTTTTTTCTGATAAAAAGAGAATTCATGGGGCATCCGGGTGGCTCAGTCGGTTGGGCATCCGACTTTAGCTCAGGTCATGATCTCACGGTTCGTGGGTTCAAGCCCCGCATCAGGCTCTGTGCTGACAGCTAGCTCAGAGGCTGGAGCCTGCTTCAGATTCTGTGTCTCCCTCTCCCTCTGACCCTCCTCCACTCATGCTGTCTCTCTCTCAGAAATAAATAAAACATTTAAAAAAAGAATTCATGGCAAAAAATAAACCTAAAAAATTAGTAAGGGCAGGAAAGCTATAAACTATTTGGTAGAAACACAATTAAAAATCATTTTTAATTATTCTGTCAAAATAGTATTTTTGAGGAAGAATTCAATGCCACAAGAAATGAACTAAATGTGAAAACAATTACATATAAGAAAGGCAGATATACTAATCAATCCCCACTTAGTGGGACCATGGATAGAAATTTAAATTTCCTTAATAATTAGTGCTTTGTTCCCAAGATTCTGATATAATTTGATAGAAGGTCACATTCATTTTCAAAGGTAACTGTTTTTTCCCTTGGCATACATATTTGAAATGAATAGATGCAGAAAAAGCATTTGACAAAGTACAACATCCATTCACGATTTAAAAAAACCTCAAAAAGTAGAAGGAACATATCTCAACATAAGAAAGACCACATATGAAGAAAACCACAGATATATCATCCTCAATGGGGAAAAACTGAGTGCTTTTCCTCTACAGTCAAGAACAAGACAGGAATATCCACTCTCACATGGTTATTTAACATAGTACTGGATGGAACTCCTAGCCACAACAATCAGAGAGCAGAAAGAAATAAAAAGCATCCATATCAGCAAAGTAGAAGTAAAACTTTCACTATTTACAAATGACCTGATAGTTTGCATAGAAAACTCTAAAGACTCCCTCAAAAAATTGCTAGAACAGATACATGAATTCAGTAAAGTAGCAGGATACAAAATCAGTGTACAGAAATCTGTTGCATGTTTATACACAACAGTGAAGCAGTGTAAAGAGAAATTAAGGAATAAATCCCATTTACAATTGCACCAAAAATAATACGATACCCAGGAACAAATCTAATCAAAGAGATGAAAGACCTGTACAGACTCTGAAAACTATAAAACACTTATGAAAGAAATTGAAGATGACACAAAGAAATGGAAAGACAGTCAATGCTCATGGATTGGAAGAACAAATCTTGTGAAAATGTTTATACTACCTAAGCAATCTACACATTTAATACAAACCCTACCAAAATACCACCAGCATTTTTCACAGAGCTAGAACAAACAACACTAAAATTTGTATGGAACCACAAAAAACTTCAAACAGCCAAAGCCACACCAAAAAAGAAAAGGAAAGCTGAAGGCACCACAATTCCAGACTTCAAGTTATATTATAAAGCTGTAGTTATCAAAACAGTATGGTACTAACACAAAAATAGACACATAAATCAATAGAACAGAACATAAAACCCAGAGAGGGACCCACAACTATGTGGTCAATGAATCTTCAACAAAGAAGGAAAGAATATCCAGTGGGAAAAAGACAGTCTCTTGATTAAATGATATAGGGAAAACTGAACAGCAACAGGCAAAAGAATGAAACCAGACCACTTTCTTACACTGTACACAAAAACAAATTCAAAATGGATTAAATACCTAAATATGAAACCTGAAACCCTTAAAAATCCTAAAGGAGAACACAGGCAGCAACCTCTTAGACATTGGCAACAGCAACTTCTTCCCGGCTATGTCTCCAGAGACAAGGAAACAAAAGCAAAAACAAACTATTTGGACTTCATCAAAATAGAAAGTTCTGCACAGCAAAAGAAACAGTCAACAAAACTAAAAGGTAGCCTTGGAATGGGAGAAGATATCTGCAAATGACATAACTGATAAAGGGTTAATGTTCAAATATGCATGAATTTATATAATTCAACACCCCCAAAACCCAAGTAATCCAATGGAAAAAAGGGCAGAAGACAAAAATAGACATTCTTCCAAAGAAGACATCCAGATGGTCCACAGACACATGAAATGATTCTCAACATCACTGATCATCAAAAAAAAAAGCAAGTCAAAACAACAATAAGATATCACCTCTCACCTGTCAGAATAGCTAAAATCAACAATACAAGAAACAACAGGTGCTGGTGAGGAAGTGGAAAACAAGAAACCCTCATGCAATGTACTGTTGTTGAGAATGCAAACTGGTGCAATCATTGTGGAAAAAAGTATGAAGGTTCCTAAAAAGTTAAAAATAGAATAATCTTATGATTTAGTGATTCCACTACTAGGTATTTATACACAAAAATATATGAAAACACTAACTCAAAAGAGATACCCATGCCTATGTTTAATGCAGCATTATTTCCAATAACCAAATCATGGAAACAGCCCAAGTGTCCAACAACTGATGAGTGGTTAAGAAGTGGGATATACAATGGAAAATTACTGACCCATAAAAAAGAATGAAATCTTGCCATGTGCAACAACATGGGTGTAGCTAGAGAGTATAATGCTAGGTGAAATAAGTCAATCAAAGAATGACAAATATATGATTTCACTCATGTGGAATTTAAGAAGTAAAACAAATGAACAGAGTAAAAAAGAGACAAAAAAAAACCCAGACTCTTAACTACAGAGAACAAACTGGTATCAGAGGGGAGGTGGGTGGGGGGATGTGTGAAATAGGTAAAGAGGGTTAAGAATACATTTATTGCAATGAGCACTGAGCAATGTGTAGAATTGTTGAATCACTATATTGTCCACCTGCAACTAATTAAACACTGTATGTTAATTATACTGGAATTAAAATTAAAAAGAAAGAGCAACTTCTTTAAAATGTAATAAACTCATTTCAGTCACTCTGACTGGTGTGAGGTGGTATCTCAGTGTGGTTTTGATTTGTATTTCCCTGATGCTGAGGGATGCTGACCATCGTTTTATGTGTCTGTTGGCCATCTGGATGTCCTCTTTGGAGAAGTGTCTGTTCATGTCTTCTGCCCATTTCTTCACTGGATTGTTTTCCAGGTGTGGAGTCTGGTGAGTTCCTTACAGATTTTGGATACTAGCCCTTTATCTGATATGTCATTTGCAACTACCTTTTTCCATTCAGGAGACTATAGATGCTTGCGAGGATGTGGAGAAATGGGCACTCTCCTACGCTGTTGGTGGGAATGTAAACTGGTGCAACCCCTCTGGAAAACAGTATGGAGGTTCCTCAAAAAATTAACAATAGAACTCGCCTATGACCCAGCAGTAGCACTGCTAGGAATTTACCCAAGGGATATAGGAGTGCTGATGCATAGGGGCACATGTACCCCAAGGTTCAGAGCAGCACTTTCAACAATAGCCAAATCATGGAAAGCACGTAAATGTCCATCAACTGATGAATGGATCAAGAAGATGTGGTTTATCTATAGGATGGACTACTACAGGGCAATGAGAAAGAATGAAATCTGGCCATGTGTAGCAATGTGGATGGAACTCAAGGGTGTTATGCTGAGCGAAATAAGTCAGGCAGAAAAGGACAGAGACCACATGTTTTCACTTATATGTGGATCAGTAGAAACTTAACAGAGGACCAAGGGGGAGGAAAAGTGGAGAAAAATAGTTGGGGACACAAAAGGCCAAAGAAGTCATCAATGCCCACTTGAGTTAAGACAGCGCTCACCATAGAGAAAAAAATATTTTTAACAGACTCTCGATGACCTGGTTAAAAAAATACTGTCTTTCACACACACACACACACACACACACACACACACACACACACACAGAATGATTTATCCTAGAGATGAGTTCTAACGAAGGTTTAACCACCTCATACTTGATGCGTGAACACTATATTTAAACCCTCAACATCTCTTTCATAATAGCAAAACTTTATTTTGAAAGCCATTTGGATAGGGTTACCCATGGAGGGAGAAATATAACGTTTTGCTTCTTAAGCAAGCTAGTCATTAGATAAATATATTACTATTTACCTGAGCTTTTTATGTCAGCAATTATTCATTGAAAGAATTTAAAATCTTGCTGTTATAAATTTTAAGAGGCTTAAAAATGTTCATACCCTTTCAAGCTGTACACGAATTTAATGTTGCTTGTGTTTCGTTAATTTAAAAAAATTAAATACAGAGGTAAATACCAGATAAAATATGTTCATTTACATGTTTTTAGAATTCTGAAAAATTGAAACAGCCTAAGGATCTCCAAATATGTAATACTGTGGAAAAATTATATATTTATAGATAACAATGTTTATAAAGGGTATGAACAATATAGGAAAATTCTGTCTACAATGTTAACAAAAAATACAAAAAACAAAAAAGACGTACAAATTTATGGATAGTTTTTAAATTTATTACAATTAGTTTTTTAAAGTTGTACATGAGTGGGGCACCTGGGTGGCTCAGTCAGTTAAGTGTCTGATGTTGGCTCAGGTCATAATATTATGATTCATGAGTTCGAGCCCCACATCAGACTGTCTGCTGTCAGCCTGTTCCTGCCTCTCTCGGCACCCCCCAGTCTCGTGTGTGCTCTCTCTCTCTCAAAAATAAACATTTAAAATAAATAAAATAAAACAAAATTGGATCCTCTGTTTCCCTTTCTCTCTGAACCCCCTACTCTCATGTGCTTTCTCTCAAAAATAAACATTTAAAATATAATTGTACATGAGAAAGAGAAAAATAAGATACAAAAATGTTTTTATTTCTGTTGGAATGTTGATGATTTTTAAAATTCTTTCTGCACTTTTTTATTTTCCAAATGTTAAATACTATCTATGTATGACTTTTGTATTTGGAAATAAGCATATATATATATATATATATATATATATATATATATGCTTATAACATGCCAATTTTGCCTTCCTTATTTTCATTTAATAAATATCATTTAGGTTGGTGTTTAGACACCAGAATGATAGAAGAATAATTAGAAGTGCAAATGTAATCCAAGATGTTATATTTGAACCAATGACTAGGCCAAAAAATGTTAGTATTAACAGATGATGTTTATTGCCTACCCATTATAAATGGTACATCATAAATAAGTGTTTTACATATTTTTAAATGCTCATTTAACTTGCACAACAAATATTTGATGTCGGTGTACCTACATTATTCTCCTTTTTTGTGACTCAAATTCCTCATCTATAAACCAGATAATAGTACTGGCCCATTGGATTGATGTGAGTATTAAATGAATTAACATATGTACAAGTGCTCAGACAAGTGATAAGTGTCACTGGGACACCTGGTGATTGCCCTGGACTGTTTTCTATCATCAGCATCATCAATCCTTTATAATTGATGAGGCTGAGATTCACAGAGGTCAAGTAATTTGTTTTAAATCTAGTCTATTAAGTCCAAGCCCTTAAACTCAATAACAGGAGTAAATATTTCGATAGTAATAAAAACATAATTGCTTATGAAACTGAGTGTTCTGAAAATAAAAATTCTCTGAACATTAAGCTTACTTTCCAATCAGTGTCCTGGCACCAAGAGTTCCATGACCTTAGACAAGTTGCTTAAATTTCCTAGGCCTGAGTTCCTCTTATAAAATGAGAAGGTCAAAAAGAACAAAACAAAACAAGACACACACACACACACACACACACACACAGAGAGTAACGGCAGCTGAGAGATTTTTGGAATTTTTTTGTGTTAGGTATTTTACTAAATCAATAATCATGACTATCCAATGAAACAAAAATATTGATAACCATGCCTTTTCTGAAATGATGTAACTGAGGCTTAGAAAACTGGCTTCACATCCACACCAAATAGTGATGGGGTTGCGATTTGATTTCAGGTTTCTCTGAATTCAGTATCTGCGCTCTTTCAACTCTGCAGTGTTCCCACTGCTAAAACTGCCAGTCATTTCTTTTCTTTTTCTTTTTTTAAATTTCTCTTATTTCAAGTTTTTACTTAAATTCTAGTTAGTTAACATATATGGTAAAATTGGCTTCAGGTGTAGAATTCAGTGATTCCTCACATACAACACAAAGTGCTCATTACCACAAGTGCCTCCTTAATGCCCATCACCCTTTTAGCCCATCCCTTGTCCACCTCCCTCCATCAACCTTCAGTTTATTCTCTATAACTTTAAAAGTCTCTTGTGGTTTGCTTCCCTCTTTCTCTTTTTTCTATTCCCCTATGTTCACCTGTTTTGTTTCTTAGCTAACACATATAAGTGAAATCATATGGTATTTGCCTCTCTCTGAATGACTTATTTCACTTAGCATAATACTCTCAATCTCCATCCACATCATTGCAAATGGCAAGATTTCATTCTTTTTGATTGCCGAGTAATATTCCATTATACAAATATACCTCATCTTCTTTACTTTATTTTTCTTAGTTTATTGTCAAATTGGCTTCCATATAACACCTAGTGCTCATCTCAACAAGTGGCCTCCCCCATGCCCATCACTCCCCTTCCCGTCTCTCCCACCCCCATCAGCCCTCAGTTTGTTCTCAATATTCAAGAGTCTCTCATGGTTTGCCTCCCTCCCTCTCCCCAACTATTTTTCCCCTTCTCCTTCCTCATGGTCCTCCATTAGCTTCCTCCTAATCCACCTATATGTGTAAACATTGGTATCTGTCCTTCTCTGCCTGACTTATTTTGCTCAGCTTAACACCCTCTAGTTCCATCCATGTTGCTACACATGGCCAGATTTCATTCCTTCTCCTTGCCATGGAGTATTCCATTGTATAAATATACCACATCTTCTTGATCCATTCATCAGTTGATGGACACTTAGGTTCTTTCCATGTTTTGGCTATTGTTGAGAGTGCTGCTATGAACCTTGGGGTACATGTGCCCCTATGCATCAGCATTCCTATATCCCTTGGGTAAATTCCTAGTAGTGCTACTGCTGGGTCATAGGGGTGTTCTATTGTTAATTTTTTGAGGAACCTCCATACTGTTTTCCAGAGGGGTTGCACCAGTTTACATTCCCACCAACAGTGTAGGAGGGTGCCCATTTCTCCACATCCTCGCCGGCATCTAGAATCTCCTGATTTGTTTATTTTAGCCACTCTGACCAGTGTAAGGTGGTATCTCTGTGTGGTTTTGATTTGTATTTCCCTGATGATGAATACCTCATCTTCTTTACCCATTCATCAGTCATTTGGACTCTTTCCCCAATTTGGCTATTGTTGATAGCACTGCTATAAACAGGATGCATGTGCCCCTTCGAATCTGTATTGTTGTATCCTTTGAGTAAATTCCTTAGTACAAATACAGGATTTTGGGTGGCTCTATATTTTAACTTTTTGAGGAACATCTATACCATTTTCCAGAGTGGCTGCCCCAGTTCACATTCCAACCAACAGTGGGTAAGAGAGTTCCCCTTTCTTCTCATCCTTGCCAACATCTGTTTCCTGTGTTGTTAATTTTAGTCATATTGACAGTTGTGAAGTGATAGCTCATCACGGTTTTGATTTGTAGTTGCTCACCAGGTCATTTCAGATCTGACACTTTATCAACATCTGTTACCTATGGACATGCACATGATGTGGAGAAGGAGCTCTACTTCCCCCTCCCCGCCCCCAATCATACCTGGCAATCAAAATCTCACTGTTTTTATTGTGAAGATATCACTAACAAAAAGTCTTTAATTAGCATCTGGTTTTCATACCACTGTACTCGGTACCTTATAAAAACCTAGCCCAAGCATATAGATCTTGGCACACTGTGAGTGTTCATTTAATATTTAACTAACACTTCAGGCAGCTTTAGATTTATGAAGTACATTAACTGATCATTCAATTGACCATCTGAACAAAGGATTAGTACAGAGGGTGCATTTATAAACATCTATCATCTTAGAAATGAAGATCCGTGTATTTTGAAAGGTTAAGTGAACTGCCCAAGGTCATCCTAAAGTGGAAAATCGAATATAGTCCCTGAAGTGATTCCAAGATGAATGCTCTCTCTACTGATCTCAAAACCAAATTCTTTGACACTCTAACTGGATGAAAGTTAGTCTTCCATACTCAAGTTCAATCACTTCAGTAGGCATTTTGGCTCTTTTTCAGGAATGGTTAATACCTATTTTAGTTGCCTTTGAATAGAAATTGTGTATAATTCTGAAAGTCTAATCATGGCCGCTTTCATATATTGTATATTAAAATTTGGGGAGTCTACTTTCCTTCATCACATCTGTCAATGATATTCTTTCCTCCTGTGGATGGCGCAGTGTTAAACTCTCTTCAACCACTTTAAACCTTAAAGCCACATGCAATACGATCTGCTATCTACTGACAGACTGAAGGTAAAAGCAAAGGCATGTAACAAGTCTTGAGGTTAGCAGAGAAATTCTGCCA
The DNA here is from genome assembly GCF_003009895.1 of Hyaena hyaena. Taxonomy (NCBI): domain Eukaryota; kingdom Metazoa; phylum Chordata; class Mammalia; order Carnivora; family Hyaenidae; genus Hyaena; species Hyaena hyaena. The sequence goes on along the minus strand of NW_024081092.1, from coordinate 760,846 downwards.
AGCTAACCCAAAGTACTATTCTCTACAGTCACAAAATTCACTGCCTCTTTCAAGGATGGTGCTTTTTACATAAGTTAAACCACTTCAGTAAAACAATTCTACTGATTACTCAAAAGAATTTGAAAAGTATTACAGAGTTTAAGATTCAGAACTAAGACTCAGGAAGAGAGAGAGGGTTGAGAATTTAAAGAAAGATGCAAATACCAAGAAACATCAAAGTCAGAGATAGGACTGAGTTTATGAATAATTTCACTCAAGAATGTAAATTTGGGGGTGCTCAGTTGGTTAACTGTCAGACTTCGGCTCAGGTCTTGATCTTCCAGTTCATGGGTTTGAGCCCTGTGTCAGGTTCTGTGCTGACAGCTCAGAGCCTGGAGCCTAGAGCCTGCTTCAGATTCTATGTCTCCCTCTGTCTCTGCCTGCCTGTCTCCCCTGCTTGTGTTCTGTTTCTCTCTCTGTCTCTGTGTCTCAAAAATAAATAAACATTAAAAAAAAAATTTAAAGTAAAGAATGTAAATGTGTATCAGGAAAAGTGTAGTGTGATTAAAAGGAATTAAAAGTGTTTAAGTTTTCCCAGAATTCCATATAATGAGATAAATATCAGAGGTCTAAATTCATAAAAAGAAATGACCTCAATTTTGTTAAACAAGCCAGAGAATGTCTTAATTACTAGTGATTATGCATTTTAGAGTTTATTGTTTGAGGTTATCTGCTAGTGATGGAGACTAAAATATTATTTTATATAAAAATATTATTAATGGTACCTAACTCAGACTATCTTGAATAGAACAATGCTTATTGACTTCATCCTAGATCAAGGGGCACTGAATCGTACAAACAAAAGGGTGCAACTCGGTGAACTATGGTTCTTTACATGGTTTTCTTCAATCTCAGAGTATTAAGCATTAGGCAAGTATAAGAACCACATTGCACTAAACAAAATAATAGCACATTATTTTTTCTTTTTAACTTCTGCCAGAGGATCTCCATTCCTATTAACCTTAATTGTGTAATATTCTGCTTCTAGGATCATTTATCTTACTGGTATTATTTAGTGATGGCAGTAAATAGAAAGTCTTAAAAAAATATTTTTAAACTCACCCCAATTTTTTAAATTATACTTAATAAAGACTTCTTTCCTTTAATCTAATTTCTTAATATACTCATCCCTTGCCACATAAGTATCATCTTATACATTTCTGCATACACATAACCATATTCTTTCTCTGAGAGTAAATTTTATATTAATATGAGGTCATGACAGTATACATCTAAGAAAAGTTATGTGCTGGCAAGCACTTCATCTTGTATTTTTTATACTGTGCACTACAGAGTCTAACACATAATATATTCCCAACATACTAATTTATTAATGAATAAATTAGTTCATTTATTGTGGCATCCCACAGATCTTGATCTCCATTAGGTGTGCCTTTATGCAGTATATACTTGATTTGAAATATATTGTGCTTTGCCAAGAACGTATGATATATTTTGTGTAAATTTTTTTCTCAAATATTCAAAAATGTTGCTGCCAATTTTTAATTATTTTTATAATTTTAAACAACTTGGCAAATTAAAGTACCTCTAAACTCCCAAATAGTTTGTATTTTTTGCATTTTATTAGTTATGTGAGGATTTATTAAATCAATAAAAATACATACAAATCCATATAATTAATATTGCCAGCTTGATTATTCAGTACATACATTTTTTAATAAAGCCTAGAGTTTTCACATTAAATGTAATGGAAATTAATAGTTGTTTATGAATTTTATTTCCTTGGAAGAAAAAATAAGAACTAATTATACCAATGTGATAAGGGATGAGTGGATTAATTTATGAATTGAAAACAACCAAATTAAGTTTGATAGTGAATAATACAGCCAGATAGCTATTTTTTCTGCACCTTGATATATATTTTTTCTTTTCTCAACTTACTTCAATAAAAATATTAATTACCAGTTTCATTTGTAATTTTATTTTTTCAAATTCCATGAAATTGAAAGTAAACTAACATGACACTTCAATATGTCTTACTTAACTCTTTATTTCTCCAGCTTCTCTAAAGGATAAAAATTCATCATATGGCAATGCAATAATACCTATTTCTGAAAGAATAATGACTCTCTAATCTTATAAGGGAGATTCAAGGCTTGAAATCCTAACCCTAAGAAAACTACATATATGGCTTTTTTAAAAAAGGTTACATAACCAAAGAAATATCAAGGAGGTTTGTGAAGAAACTGGCAAAGATACAGTATTTCTGTTTTTAGAATCCTTAGGAAAAAGGAAGAAAGACATATCCTTTTTACTCTCTGTTCTATTTTCATTGTAGCTATGGGTAGGACTGACATTCAGATAACATTACTAATAATATTCTAATAAAAGCACCAAAATTTATATCTGGTATCAATTCATTAATTATGAAAAACTAATCATTTCTGATAACAGTAACAGTACATACTGGATAAATAACAGTTACTGTTATTGCTATTATTATTATTTGTGCCACAATGATCTACAAAGGAGAATTGGTTTAGTTTTCAAACTATTAACCTGTTTTATTTCCTAAAGTCCATATTACTTCCTCTTGGTTTTATACTCAAGCTTATGATGAGCCTCAAAATGCAACAACTTAGCTTTCATTAGCAAAGTTGCAATTACTGACTAGTTAAGGAGCAAGAGCCTGTCTGACTTGAAATTTACAAAGAAATCATGTATCCACTGTGCTTTTTTAAACTATAAAAGATGTTCATGCTTGTTATAAAAGTAAGCATAATTCAGAAGTATTTCAAGTACTTTCAATGACTTTCCATCTTCAACCTCCTCTGTTCCCATACCTTTAACACCTATACACATACACACACACACACACACACACACACACAGAGTGAAGATAAGCATATTAATAGTCTAGCTCTGGAATTTCCAGACTGCTCATTTTATTACACCATAACATCTCTCAGTAATTAGAGGCAAGTTTGTGCGATATAGTACTAATTGTGCCAAAGCAGTAAGCAATCTATCTTGTATTATATGATTTCAAACCCAACTTTCAAAATGAAGTTGGTAAAAATCTAAAACTCACACTGTATTTACTGGTCACTTTCCTGACTAATTCTCCACCTCATTCACTAATGATTTTAAGTAATCAAAGCCAAAGTGAAACATTTACTTACGGGTTTTCTCTTCATATCCAAATAAGGCAAGGCAAGTTCCTGGCAAACTAACGTAGAAGACACTTATTGAGCACTTGTTGTGTGCCAAAGTTGACGCTAAATGCTTTATATTTATTTTTTTACAAGTCTTATGGAAAAGGAGTTATTTTCTCAATTTGATAATGAGAAAATTAAGTGACTTAATACAAAGTGCCTCCACATGCAAGAACACTAATTAATCAGGATTTACACTCAAACCTGACTGTGTTTACACTACGACTAAAGTAAAATAGTTGCAAAGTATCAGGAAACTGATTCCTGAGAAGTCTTTGTAACAAACTTTGTGAATTTAAGGTCATGACTCCAATGCAGTTTACCCATTTTGTGGAACTACTTTTACTCCTAAAAGTACTCTGTCCTATCTTACCTCACTTTATCTTACTAATAGTATTTGGCTTCATCTTCATATTCTCAAAAGACTTCAAATTTAGACTGAACTTACTATCAAATGAGATTGTACATGTAATTGTTAGAAGACTCAGGAAAAAAAACTGAAGGAAGACTGTCACTTTGCATGTTTAAACTTACACCTTATTACACATCATATGGTGGACCATGATTTGTTTTACGTAACAAAGAACCATCTTAGGAACATTACCGCATTGTATTCTGTGTGTGTGTGTGTGTGTGTGTGTGTGTGCGCGCGCGCGCATGTGTGTTGAGGGTAGATGTATGAATTTGTTACATATACACTTTTAGTGCCAAAATTATAATGAACGTCATTTGTATTTATTTTTAATGTGCTATATTGGAATATTAAAACAATAAAATGTTCCCAGGCTTGTCTTGATCTCTGATAAAAACTCTTAACTAAGAAATTAAGATTTCCTGGGCAGTTGTCCTCACCATTGTCCTATGTTGATGGTTATGCCGTGTATCAACAGCATATTAATTATTTATGTTTCCTCAAAGTTTTCACCGTTTCCCACTATGCATGCCTTAGAATATTGCTTATTTTTTAATAATAAGGCTTAAAACCCACCCACCAGGAGAGACAAACCAAATGATACTGTCACAGAAGAATAAACCTGAGTATCTATCACATTTATCTAGCAAAAAAATGTACTAACCATGTTAAAAAAAAAAGTAGAGTAAATTTCCTTCAAGGGTTTTTTTTTTAGCTGTAAGACATAGTATGAAATACATTTTAAATGGTAACCCACAGGACACATACAGTTACATGCAACTAAAATAAAAATGTACAAAACAATACCTACTCTTACTCTCATGTAATACTCTGATGTTTATATTCTATTCTAACCTATTTTATTCACTTTTATATTAACTGCTTGTCTCAACCCACTAAATAGGTTTTACAAGTGACTTACGGGGTATGATGTACTTTTTGAAAAAATAAAACTAAACACTGACTAGGCAATCTCTTTCTTTTGAAAATTTCCATGTGTGTGTAAAAACAGATACAAAAGAATCCACCATTGGGGCATAATCACTCATTTCAAAGTCCCCTAAAATGAACAAAGCTGATGATCACACCTCTTGCCAAAAAATCTCCTCAGCTCAACATTTGGTTAAGTTGAGGAGTCTTCCTGGAATATATGCAAATGTGCCAAAATGAGATTTCATAACTCCTAGTTCTGATGAATTCCAAAGAGGTCTCTCATACATAAGGCTACATCATTTAACAATATGTTCTCTTGTTCTTAAAAAATGTGTACCATCCTGCTTCCTCCTATAATTGGCATCTGAAGGACGGAGTGTGGCGTCTGCAATGAAAATGTGAATAAAAACAACCAGATACAGTCTGTACTTATCATCAGACTCACAAAAAGTTCCTCTGTGAGGTCAACTTGTTGCCACAAGCATCATCCTTAATTTATTTTCTTTTTACTATAATTAATTCCTTCCATGGGAACAAAGAAAGGTGTTACTTTCAAAGCCAAATAAAAAGACACAAGAAACATGCTCAAAGATTTTCTCAGTGGGAAAACAAATAGTTGTCTTGCTTCCTAGGGAGGGAAAAAAAAGAGTCCATAAATGTGCATTGCACTGTTCCTTTAAGCCACAACTACCCCAATATAAAAGGAGGAAGTATGGATTTATTTAAGAAGAATTGCCCTTGGGTCCAAATCCTTGCTCTGGCACTAACTAGTTGCAGTGTTGGAGAGAAATAACTTCTTTCCATACCTATCCTCTAATCTATGAAATGATGACTTTTCAGACTGTGTTACTGAATAAATGAACAAATTAATGAAATATCACAGTATATGTAATCATGTTTTAACTTACAGAATTGAATCTCAATTAAATGGCATTTGATTGTCAATATGGGGAGTTATCAAAAAGAACACATAGTCCAGTTCCTTCCTTCCTTGAAGTAAGGTTTAAGTTCATTTTCCCATGGCCCCTCCAAGTGATTATCCATCCCAGGCTCTGTATAGAACTTACAGAAAACTGACCCACCATCTCTTAAGAGAGACAATTCCTTCAGTGAACAGTTGTGTCAATGAATAAACATAACCTTTTTTAAAACTGAACTGTAATTTGTAACCCTGGTATTTCAGTAATTAGCTTCCTTGTAATGCTCCTGGCCATATAGAGTGAGTACAGCTCCTTTCCACCTGAATTCTCCAAATATCTAAAGGTAGCAGTCATGTCCCTGCCATATCTTATCTTGTGTGTGCTAAATTCATTCTCTGAAGACATGTTTTCAAGTCTCATAACCATTTTGACTACTCTCTTCTTTTTTTTTTAACATTTTTTTAATATTTTTATTTATTTCTAGCAGAGAGAGAGAGACAGCATGAGCAGGGGAGGGTCAGAGAGAGAGAGAGAGAGTCACAGACTGAAACAGGCTCCAGGCTCTGAGCTGGCAGTCAGCACAGAGCCCAACACGGGGCTCGAACCCACGAACTGCGAGATCATGACCTAAGCGAAAGTCGGATGCTTAACCGACTAAGCCACCCAGGCACCCCTTGACTACTCTCTTCTAAACAGATCATGCTTAGCTGCGGTTAGCTTAAATGCAATGCCCAACATTTAACCCATCCCAGGTGTGATCTGTGGAAGCATAAAAGCGAGTCGCAGAAAGTCAGTCTTGGAAGGTACCTACAAGAACATACTTTCTAGCCCCTCTTCATATGACAAATGAAGGAAGGAGCTGAAGTGACTTTCTCAGAGTCACATAGTAAAAACTCTCAGCTCTGATGTCAATAACATTTCTTTTAGGAAAACGTACCTTTTTAATTTTATTTCTTCCCACCTCCAAAATAGCATGAATATAATCTTTACTTTTCATGTATTCATTTTCAAACAAATGGAATAATGAAGTTATTACCCTTGACCGGATTTACTGAACCACCTCCAAAGTTTAACAGTTGTTCTTCTTTCTATGAGGCAGAAGAAAAAAGACAGAAGGAAGAAAGGGAAGAGATCCTCTGTGTAGACTTCTGTGGATTCCTATCCTTGTTTTTTTCTTACATGTGTACTTACTTACATGTGTACTTACTTCATGTGTACTGAATAGAGTTTGCTGTGCAGAAATTGTGTTAACCGGAACATAATCACCTAATACCATGCCCTCCCCATTCCACAGTTTTCTTCGCTCAATGGCAACCTTTGCTACTCAGACTAAACTTTATAAACCCAGAAGCTAATAAGGTTCTAATGATTAAGAAATGGTGTCATGAGACTATCTCTTTAATAAATAGAATGAATGAACATTCTGATAAATCAAACTCTAAAGCTCAGTAAATAATGTCATCTCTTTGGGATCTGGAATAAGGAAAATAAAGGAAAAACACAATATGTGCAGCTCACATCCATAAAATGTGCTAAATATATCTAACAAGCATACACACTAAGAGATGATCTTCCTTGGGATGCCTGGGTAGATCAGTTGGTTGAGCATCTGACTCATTATTTTAGTTCATGTCATGATCCCAGGGTCATAGGATTAAGTCCTGCATCAGGCTCTGCACTGAGCATGGAGTCTGCTTGAGATTCCTTCTCTCTCTCCCTCTGCCCTTCTCCCATCAGGTGCACACTCTTTCTTTCTCTCTAAGAGACACAGAGAGAGAGACAGACAAGAGAGATAGAGGGAGAGAGAGAGAGAGAGATGATCTTCCTTAAAGGAAACATCTGATTAGTTGGAACTGCATTCCCCCCAGGTATTTATGTGTGTGTTGGGGGATCAGTGCAGTGATAACCTCTGAAAACAAAGTTACTTCTAACTTAATCATCTTGGGCATGGAGTATTTGGGAGGGGAAATTCTGGTATTTTCATCAGTGAATGGACAGTAATAGTGCCTGCAAAAGTGGAAACAGGGATACTATCTCTGTCATGGGTCTTTTATAGGTGAGTCAGAGTCAAACCTCTATTTTTCAGATCTAATATATAAATAGGGAAGATCCTGTCTAAGCTGCAGCTAGATATGTCAATGGATCCTATTTTTCCCCTGAGCAAGGCAATAACAACTCCCTCAGAGGCTAGCCACTAATAGTCCATATGCTATTCTATTTGGAAGGGAAAGGGAGAGTCATTTCTGAGGGCCACCTGTATTCTTTTTATTACTAACAATGAAGTTTCTGACAGTGATGTATGAATATGAAAAATTACTTATTTAAAGTTGCCACTGTATTTCCCAGATTAGGGTTCTTTGATCCAATTTAATGAAGAATCTACCTAAGAGTCTCTGCATCTTCTATTTTTTTATGTATTATCATATCAGGGTCACCAATATAATTACCCAAACATTTCATAATCACAAAGATTTCTGGGGGTCTAATGTTTTCAAAATTTTTTGTGAAGCAAAGGAAAAGCTTTCAAAGTGACTCAGGCAAAGAAGCACTTCCTCTAATCACTGTTCAAGAGCAAAGGGATTATGCCATTCCTCAAAGCTAACTTCTACATTAATGAACTCATTTGTAGTCCCTACTATGACTTCAGATAAGCATTAAAACTTATAGCAGATTGAGGGGTGCCTAAGTGGCTCAGTCAGTTAAGCGTCCACTTCAGCTCAGGTCATGATCTCACAGACTGTGAGTCTGAGCTCCACATTGGGCTCTGTACTGACAGCTCAGAGCCTGGAGCCTGCTTCAGATTCTGTGTCTCCCTCTCTCTCCCCTGCTCATGCTCTTTCTCTCTGTCTCCCTTAAAAATAAATGTTAAAAAAAATTTTTAAACATAGCAGGTTGGCATCATTGAGATAAAAGGAAAAGAATACAGCAATGAAATGGAGCTGTAATACAATGGAAATTTAAAAAGAAAGAACTTTAGTAACTTTAGTAACATTGTATTCCTAACAATGATATGGAAGCAGAAATCTGGACAGGAGTATTGAGTTCCAAAACCCAACTCTGTAACTAATTATGTACAAGTAAGGCCAAATTACCTGCCCTTATTGTCTGTTTCCCCAACAGTAACAGAGGTGTTAAATTGCGTGCTCACCTAAGACACCTCCAGTGTTAACATTCTACAAACATAATAGTTTGTGTCTGAATTATCACCATGATGATCTCAAAATCCATCCCAGCTCTCAACATTATTCAACCCCTGGAGAACCAAAATGGAAGCCCTTTAAAAAATACTAGTAAGGCCCATAATGACATTTCTCATCTTTCCATACTAAATTGTTGTCTTGATACAATCCCAATTAGTAGAAATAATGTGACAGGAAAATGTAGTTCCATTTTTTAAAAGTTAAACTAAGCATATACACTATGAATCACTTTGAAAATCTTTCAACTGAGGCTTGGGTGTTATCACATGTTAAAATAATCGACGGAAAACCATATCACAACTTAAAGGTGGTACAACACTGCAATATGTAGGTTAGCCTGAAGACAATGTTCTTAATGATAGCATTTTACCAGTACAACCTATTGGTACACTTTCCCCTAAGAGCATCATTGACATGTTTTTTGGCTATAACAAATTAGCATTCCTATATCATTAGATGGAAATAATAAATTCAAGAACCAGTGCAAACAAAAAAGGAGGAAGGTGTGAATAGCATTTTACAATTAATCAAGGAAGGCATCTGGGCACCTCATTTTTAAAAAGAAGCAAAACTGTGAAAAATTACAAGTGCCTGCTATTTATCTACATGCTATCTATTCATAAATAGTGAGTTAGGTACTATTCTAAAACAAATTCATCTATTCAGCAAATAGCCTTTGAATACCTATTATGTGCTAGACACTCTGATAGGCACTTTGGATGTATAGTGGAGTTTCAAAATTGGCAAAAATTGTGAAGTATAAAAATCCTATGAGGCATCCATAAAGTATAATATACATGACTTTGTACACAAAATCCAATCTGTAATTGCTTTTTCAATGAAATTGAGCTAGATCAAGGGTAGGCATGTAATAATGGAATGTATGCAAATGTCTGATTACTTAAAACATCAAGACTTTAAGGGAATTATCAAATCTTTAGCTATAGGAATATGGATGAAAGACTAAATTTTCCTTCTTGCACACAGCACTTATTTCACATTTGTAAAGTAATACATTTAAATATAAAGGATATTAATTCATATTAATGCATTTAGTTTGTTTCAGTTTTGAAGTATAAACATTGTAGTAGTAACCAGTTGGGAAGTGGGGCAGTTAAAGTCATGGTGATGAGTTTGCTTAAACTGACTTGAAGGTATTCATTATTGCTCATAAACTTATGGTTAGCTGAGTAATGCTTATTGCCTCAGCTGGGCTGTATGTGTGACTGCAGTTAACTGTGGGTCAGAAAGGCAACCAACTGTGATCTTCATTGTGTGCTCTCACACAGTTGAGGTCAAGTGGTCTAAGATGGCCTTATCTGGAAAACCTGGGTGCTCTCATCTTTCCCATGGTGATGACAGTGTTCTAAGACAGACAGACTAGAAAGGAAGTCTTCACTTCTACCACATCTTATTAAGCAAAGGAGTCACAAGGCTGGTGCTACACATGAGTAGAAGGGAACTATCAAGTTACAAAGCAAAGGAAGTCATCAAAGCAGCCAGTCTGCCACACCTCGAAATAGGCAAGCACCATTGATCCTGTGCCATAATGGGCACATATACCAAGGTTTGCCAGAGTGCTGAGGCAAAGGACCCCTTAGATCTTCTCAGAGCAGAGAGTGTGCTGACTGGACTGATGCCTTTAAAAGGAGTAACGTTTTTTCTTCAGTCATTGCATGTTCCTTTCCTACACACAGTTGAAGAGGTAGTGTGATCTGTCTTAATTTTTTTTCTTTTTTTTTTTCTTTTTTTGCTTTCATACTATTGATCTGTTGACCTAGATGGCCTAGGCACAAATTCTGCATGGTACAACAAGCCACAGTAAATACTCAGTCCTGTAGCCAGAGAAAAACCATAAATCAAGAAAATGGCAAGTGTAAGAGATTAACATTGAAGCTAAAACTCAAGTCTCCTTGTGCTGTCTTCTGGAATTCTGTGATGGCAACACTTCCTTGAAGGAACTTCTTGTGATCACTTCCAAGAGTGACTGAGTGACACAGTACTACCATATTTAAGTATAAAATGAGTGAGTGATTTGGGAAAAGGGGAGATAAAGGATTTAAATGGGACAACATCTTTTCATAGACCTCAATGCCTCATATGAAAGCATTTGGAATTTTCAATACTCTGGGGCACCTGGATGACTTAGTCAGTTAAGTGGCCAACTTTGACTCAGGTCATGATCTCACAGTTCACAAGTTTGAGCCCCATGTTGGGTACTGTGCTGACAGTTCATAGCCTGGAGCCTGCTTTGGATTCTGTGTCTCCTTCTCTCTCTGCCCCTATGCAGCTTGCATTATCTCTCTTTCTCTCTATCTTGAAAATACACTTTTAAAAAGAAAGTTCAATTCTCTTTAAGAAAGAGGAATATGAACTGGTCAAAGGAGGAGAGGAATAGTTTGAGATACGGGGGCTGAGAGATCTGGTCTAGAGGGTTACACCAATCCAGCCACCAAAAAAAAAATATATATGTGAAAGGAAGAACTAGTATTACCATTTCATGGAAAATCCCACATTTTCTGAAAGGCTTTCTGAAAGGCCAGTCAGAGAACCAGGAATCATCTTGAGGGAGTTTCCACAGTACCCAGCAGAGTGTATCTCACTACACAGCATTTTTCTGATCCTGGATGTGATTTTTACTTCATGAAATTTCCTACCACACCACTCCTATACTCATAAATTTTAAGAGATAATACCACATAACCTCATTATACACAATATTGCTTGGGATCAAAACAATATAAATACTTTCTGATTAACCACATAAATAAATAAGCCAAAGTATTTCTTTCAGTCTTCGTTCATACTCAAAGTTTGTTCTCTCCTGAATTCTGGTCATACCCAAATACTTTGCCAGTGTTTTGCAATAACATTTCTACTGACCTATTTTGGCAAAATAATTTGCCTGAATTTGGCAATGGAATTTTTATTGGCTTACTTTTTGCCCACAAATAGAATGTTTTCTTTTAATTTTCATGTTGCAATAGGAGGCTTATGCTTATAATACACAACTTCAAATGTTTGCACATAGAAGTCATACATTCTACGTGATCCCTTAATTCTTCAATTTCCTCCTCAAAAGGAGCAACTATTACCAGTTTTGTTCTTCTCTGAGACAAGTTCTTTGAAAATCACTCAAATGGTGTATACAAACGCCATTTTACAAAAATAACATGCCATTACACTAAACTGTACCTTGCCTTTTTCACTTACAATGATTCTGGAGTTCATTATTATTATTTCATTACCTACAGACTGCCTCATCCAATTTAATAGCTATGTAATAATACTTAGATGGACAAATCATAATTTATTTTATTAGATCACTATCAGTGTACATTTAGGTTAAAAAAAGTTAAAAGTTTTCATTAGTAACAGCCAATGGTCATGATGATTAATTTCTCTTAGAACACAATCTTGCATGTCCTACATAGTGACCAAGACTTACTCTTCTAAAGCCAGAGGGACGTCCATAATGAAATTTATGATTTGAGGCAAACCAAAACATAACTTTATCCTTGGCATTTTGTAAGCATTCTTATACTTTCTCACCTTCTCATATTTCCTCATGCCCTTTTCCAGAAATCCATCCCTTCTTAATTTTCACCAATTATCAGTACTTTTTCTGTTAAAACTCAACTGTCAAATTCTTCTCAAAGATTTCCACCATGGCCCTAATCACCACAGAGCAGAACTTGATTATTTTTTCTGTTAGTTACTTTAGAGACATATTAGTAACTTCTTACCTGAATTATGGTTCTATAAGTATTAATGCATGCCTCATGTCCTTTGCCAGATTGCATACCCATTGAGGGTAGTGATATATAAAACATAGGGCTGTCTTTTAGAGGACAATCAGAAGTCCTTACATGCATTTGTACTTAATAAATATGTGTTGTATAAATATATCCTCAGGTGTTATTCCATTGGATTCTGTTCATTTATAGGACCCTAACCTAGAAGTAACTATGAGTCCTACTCTTAAAATTATTTATTAGACATATGTTGGATGGATCATTTAAACTCTTAAAGCATTTATATTTTAAAATGGGAATAAAGTACCTGGATCATCTGTATCACTGGCTTCTTGTAAGAACAAAATGAAATCGTAGTTTTATACTGAAAATCTCAGCATCAGGAAAAAAATTCGAAGTTTCCTCATCCAATCACCTACCCACTGCTCAAAATCTCCATATATCAATATTTTGATAAGTAAACTATAAATTTACATGTAAAATTTCCAGAGGCACAAAAATACCTCAATCCAATATAGAAGCCCATTTTATGTTTGTGCAGCTCTGACTACTATTACTGAGTAGGCACACAGTGAAATCTATATTATGCTATTTCATAATGAATAGTTTGCTACACCTGACTGGTGATCAGTTGCCAACCTCTGAAGCAGGCTCACTCTGGTCATTCATAACGTGCTCAATAACTCAACTAACATTTTACAGGATTGGGTTGTCCGGACCACATTGATAATGTTGTTGCAAGATTCTTCAGTCTTAACTAATCCTCAAGATGATTCAATGAACTATAAAAAGTATTCTGTACCTTCTTGCTTTAGTATATGTAGTAAGTTGTGCTAGAAAGAGTGTTGTGTAACTAGTGAGTTTCGCATTTGGGTCACTTAACTTCTGCAGTCAAACCAAACCTATCCCAAACAGCCTTGGTCATGAACTAATAAGTAAGTAATGTATGTGAAAACATTTTCAAAGCACCATAACCAATAAAAAGGGTTAATATTATTATTATTAATTATTACAGAACCTCAGTCATATTTTGCTTCCTCATTTTGCTTTGAGCATAAGAAGCAATAAATTTCAAAGCAAAACTGATTTCAAATTGTTAAAATTTATACTTTCACAGTATATTCTATACAGGGATAAAATTAATTCATACATATCCCCATTCCAGATTTAACTATACTCTACTGAAAAAATAGTGGTAAGACTAAATTGTTTGGTAATTTTCTGTCACAGTACACCTGGAATATGAAATACTATATTTCAAAGCAGCCTGAAACTGGCTATTTGAGTCCCTACCTGAATTTGTGTGTACCTCTCCTTATTAAAAAGAATAATAAGTTGGAGCAGTTGGAGCACTGTGAAAATTATGAGATGTTCAAGGAAGATCTAGAAAACTTAAAAATCTCTAGCATCATTATAGCAGAAGTACAGATAAAAGGTTTTTCATTTCACCAAGTGATGGCCACATAAACACATATTAGCTTAACTCAATGCCTCTCTAGGCATCTGCCACTCAGCCCCTTCTTATATTACTGCTCTACCTGGGCAACTCAAAAGATCCCAAATAATGGGAAATATTTAATCTTCTAAAACATGAATTTTTAACTGATATCTATAATAAAACATACATCAATGAATGTAAAAAATGCTTACCTTCTGTGTGCACAGCTGACACATAGGTCCAATTGTACCTCTTCACTATGTCCACCATGGCCCGTGCCTGTTGGGCATCTGAAGGAACAACCCTCATGAAGTACTTGAACAGAGTCTTGTCACTCAGATCCATGCTTGTTGCCGAGTAAGCAATCTGAGGTATGTTGAAAAGCTGGAGCAAGTTCTGGACCTGAATGGCCACAGAACTGGAGCCAGGCCCAATGACCCCTACAATGGGCTTCTTGGAGCGGAAGGAAGAGGAAGACCCATCCACGCAGCGCACCAAACCTTCTTCTTCTTCTGAAGAAATGAGGGAGTCCCTGATGAACTCAATGCTCTGCTCTAGGGCCACAGCTGAATGCCAGCAGGAATCCCTTATCTCACAGCCCAGTGTGATGTTGGGCAAGAGTGTGGGGTCTGAGTTGATCCTTTCCAGAGTATGCAGCATGGCCTCCACTCTCTGAATGCCATACTGTTCACGAACTGCCCCACACTTCCTCTCATGAACTTTGTCCACCGTGGGCTGATGGTGGACAGAAAAGAGAGCTCCGATAATGATGTCACCCGGCATGTGAGCCACCACCCTCCTCTCACTGGACTGTGCACTCCCACGGACATCTTCTTTCAAAAGCAGAACTGACAGGATCAACAGAAGGACCATTTTAGGAAAAGAGTTCAAGCTAATAAAGATAGCATGGTGGGGAAAATTTAGGAAAGTTCTGATAGACAGAATCAAACAATGTCCTATTTGGGACGTTGGGTGGCAAACCAAGGAATTATCCAGTAATTTAGATGTGCTCTACCATGTTCCCACGTACCATTTAGTTAGATGCATCCATGTGATCATGATCTTCAAAACCTGGAAAAAAATAGCATGGGCATTTAACAATGTAAGTGCAATTACTTTGGGAAGCTCTAATGGTCTATACTAATAGACTTTGATGATATAGATTAAGATTATAATCTTTTTGAAAAAAGAATCTAAAAATTTTTAAGACTTTCCTCTGTCTGTATCTTTTTGTAATTTTGTAGTTTAATGAAGCAAGCAATCTGTTAAGAGCTTCTTGATCCTACTTCACTTATAGTAATATTTTTTGTATTTGTTCTTCTGGAGTACACAAAACCAAATCTTATGTGTGGCGGGCCAAACTATATTCTTATGCGGAGATGAGAGAAAGCATCCTGAAAGCATTATCCCATGAACAGAAAACGTTAGGGTGTATGTACTCCAAAATTATAAACATTAGTTACCATGGGTGATGATTTTTGTTTTAGAAAAACAAATTTTAAGCATTAAGCATGTATTAACTACGAAACTGCAAAAATAAAGTTACTTTTTAAAAAAGCTACATAGTTCCTCTTCAAATGCAGTGTAAGGCAAGTTAAACAATCTCCCCAATAAGTAAGTATTGCATCTCATTTCCATATAATATAGCACAAAACATTAGGAGGCCAGGTAGGTATTTCCATGCTAAATGAACTACAGGAAAGGAGGGAGAGAATTGGGGTATTACAGAGTAAGATGTTCCCTAAATAGGTAGAAAGACAATGAGAAATGAACACCTGTTTTTGGAGAAAATAATATTCAGTTCAAATTCCAGTTCTGCTATTAAGAATCATTAATAAAATGTTTAACCTCTCAGTACCAGAGTTTCCTCATCTGAAAAGTGCCATATTATGTACCAGGCTACCTTACAGGAATCAACATAAGATATCAACTATGCAAATGTCTGTATATTGAATAAGATTGTATATATTCAGGACATGACCTTTTCTGTTATTAAATTTCCAAGGACATTCTGTAGCTAGGGGTTGAGGACAGAAAATTCTCTGGCAACCCCCTCAGTCCTCCAGAGTCTTCAAAGTAATTACAGAGTCCTGTAATAAAATTCACAGTTCAGTCCTCTATCTATGATCCAGGAAAAAAAAATCCATATCATGAAGACCCAAAGGGCAGGAGGGATGCGTGTTTAGAATTATCCTTCCAAGTAGAAACTTGGTACAGCTTTGAAAGTAGTCATCTATTTCAGTTTAAACTCCGAAGAAGAGAATTTGTCCCAAGTTGCCTACCACAAATTCTAGGATAGTTTGTAAAAGGGAACTGACAAATTAGCGATTTGGATTATTTAAAGATTAACAGACTTATTTAGTATGTTGTCCTCTCTGCCAGCCAAGAATCTCAACTTGCTTTAAAGTGACTAACTCCCTAGGGGCACCTGGGTGGCTTAGTCAGACAAGTCTCTGACTCTTAGTTTTGGCTCAAATTGTGATTTTGCAGTTCACAGATTTCAGCCTTGCATTGGGCTCTGCACTGACACAGTATGGAGCCTGTCTGGGATTTCTCTCTCTCTCCCTCTCTCTCTCTCTCTGCCCCTCCCCAGTGCTCACTCACTCTCACTCTCTCTCTCTCCCTCTCTCTCTCTCAAAAAATAAACATTAAAAAAAATTTTAATTAAAAAAAGTAACTCCCTAAGCAACACCTTTCAAAGACAAGTGATGCTTCTTCAGGAATTTATACGATTACAAGGCTTCTTCAGGAATCCTAATGGTTTTCAACACTAACAAGACTTGCAAAAATTCTAGTCCAGACACCAAATGAAGATAACTTGAATCACAGTTCAAATCACTTCCCCCCTCCACCATTTCCACCACTGCCTTCTACTGTTTCTTGTGGCAAAAGAGAAAGGCTCCCTTGCATAGTGCTAAACATTAAGAGTACAAAAAAAAAAAAAAATCAAGTTACTAGATGTTCCAGAATTACTAGGTGCTTACCAATACTTAGGGCAAAAAACAAGTTTTGGTATGGAAAAAAACAAGGTTTGGTTGGCACTGTAGACAAGGAACATGGAATAAAGACTGATATAATTTTCCCTTTGGAGAAATTATCTGAATATTCTCAAGCATTCTCTTCATTTGTTTAGATCAAAGACCTAGAGATCGATGCTTACTCTCATAAACATATGAATTCTATGGCAGACAAAAAAAATCTTAGGTAAAAGGAATCACAATGTCTTATTAAATCCAGAATGTTAATGAACAAACACAATAACAAAAGAGGACTCATTTTTATTACATAAGAGCATCAAAGTGATATGCGAGACTAGAGGTTGTCTATCAAAATGATGAAACTAAAATAGTCCCGTGAATTTTATTTGTTAAAATTCTTTTAGACAAGCCCTATATATTGAGACATAGTAAATATATATACATATATATACACACATACACATACATATATATATAACACTGAGATATTCCTTCCTACTATTTAGCTCCCTATAAGCTAAATTCATGATTTAACTCATTCAAGATATATCCACTAACTACTGAGTGGGAAATACTAATGTAACAAAGAAGTACAAGGATGTACATTGATAATTGCCATCATTATCTTTCATTGAACAACCATTATACACCAGACACTTGTTCATTAACTCATTTAACAAATATTTATGGCTTGCCTATGCTATGATTCTATTCTGGAAATTGAACATGCAAGAGAGAACAGGCTGTACATGCTTCCTACACTCTTGGGGCTTGCAGATCAGTACTCTAAAAGGTGACTTTAGCTGGAGCCTGGTAAATGTAAAGAACAAAAAATAAAGAATGAAAAGAAGCTGTTCATGTGAAAAGTGTGACTGGAGCATAAAGAATGGGAACAACAGTGGTACAAGATGAGGCTGCAAAAATAAGAAAGGGCCAGACCATGAAGGATCATGAAGGCTCTTACATGGAATTTGGATGTTAAGTGCAACAGAATGCCATTGAGGAGATGTAAACAAATGACTGACACAATTCAATCTTAGAGAAGACTGTTCTAGCTACTCACTGTTCTGGATAATGGACAGAAGAAATCTGATTAGGAGACATAAATAATCTAAGGAATTATAGTGCCTTGGCTATTACTGGGGACAGTAGATTCAGAAAGGAGTAGACACAATCAGATATATTTTACAAGCAGAAACAATTGGATCACTGATGGCCTGGATGTGCATAATAAGGTAACGAGAAATCAGGGTCTACTCCCAGGTTTGGAGTCTAAAAATTAGTGTACTTTGGTACCATTAAAAGATATGGGATATATTGGTACAGAAACAGGTGGAGGCAGAGAAAAACATAGTAATTTTTCTTTGAACATGTGAAATTTGAGATACTTTTAAAGCACCTAGGTACAGGTACCAAACAGGAAGGTGGGTATGTAAGACTGGACCAAAAGGAGTGTTCTGGGTTAGAGATACAAACTGAGGGTCACCAATATATAAAATCTTTACAATGAATATAATCAACTGGAGAGTAAGTATAAGTAAACAAAAGGTGGAGCTAAGAAGTAAACCCCACAGAGAGGTCAGACGGTGGAAAGGGCAGCTAACGAAACAAAGGCAAGACAGAAAGTAAGGAGAAAAAGTAAGAACATATGATGTAAGAAAAGTCAGAAGAGAATGTCTTTGGCACTTTATATTTACAGACATTACACAAGGCTTGAGGGCTGCAAACAATAAAATACATCCTGCTCCCCCTAAGATATTATGTTCAGAGTGCATGAAGTACCTGTGTGTGGCATGTGTGTGGCAGGAATACTTAGATCAACCCTGAGATTTAAGTATTATTTTATTATCTCTACTTTACAAATGATGTCATGGGTTTTGATAAGTTAAAAACTTGCTGGTCCCTCATAGCATAACATATAAAGTTGTTGAATCCCTGTATTGTACACCTGAAATTAATGTAACATTGTTACATACATACATACATACAACTAGCCAATCACTTAGAAAGTGATGGAGCTAGACTTTATGTCTATGCCTAGTGACTCCATCATACACTCTTTTCATTATTCCTTGGTGCCTTACTGTCCCTTCTTTCGAGAAAGGTATTTCAAAAGTCCATAAAAAACGAGAAGGGTTACCCAAACAGTTTGAACATCCCAGGGATATAGAATCTTACAGGAGTTTACTTTAAACTAGAGAGTGAAGAACATTTCAGGAGAAGAGATGATTCAGCACTAAGAATGTAGAAGTGTGTATGATTGTCTAGTACAAATGTATTTATATTGCCCTGTCACTCCCCTCTAGATTATGGCCTGCTAGATTATAAAGCAATGACTTTGTAATCTGCCCCAGATGTACACAATGGCTGTATTTCATCAATATTAGCTACGAAGCTCAGATACCTGGAAAGTATACTTTGAAATAAATTATGACTTGGAAATTTGACAGAATTGTGCTACAACTTAGCTTATTATAAGGTTAAACAAGTCATCCTATGTGTTCCCAAAATACATGGAATTAATAGAACATAAATTCCAAATAGACCAGTAGGGTATACACTAGCCCTAGCACCATCACTCAACTGTTCAATACATATTTATCAGTACCTGTTCTGTACCAAGCACTCTTCTAGACCCTGTGGTTTCAGTTATGGACAAAGTAGACATAAATCCATGCTCTCCTAAAGCCTATATACACTAAGGTGGCGGGGGTGGGGGGAAGGATTGTCAGGCAATAAACAAGATAATGAGGTAAAATATTGTGTGTACACGGTAATGAGGGTTAAAAAGAAACAATAAAGCATGGAAGGAAGATAGAAAGGGTTAGAGATGTGGGAAAACTTTAATAATGTAGACAAAGAAGTATAAACTTTAAAAGTAAAATCTGGATAAATACCTAAATGAAGTAAGGGAATGAGTCATGCAAATATCTAGGGAAAGAACTTTCTAGGTAAAGTCACAATCAAATGCAAGGCCCCTGAGGCCAACTTCTGCTTACAGTATGTTGAAGAACAGCAAGAACACGAGTGTGACTGCAGCAAAGCAAAGGGGACAGAGGATGTAAGGTCGAGAGACACTATGATCGTGTGGATTCTTTTTGGACTTTAAAAGGCTGGGCTTTACGATCATGTGACAGTGTTTTTCTGAAAGAGTTCTCAATAGAAGACAGACACACAATGACCAACATTTCAACAAAAAGTAGGATACAAAGGCAGAACTGAGATGACAATTAGGAAATTACTGCAAAAATCCAGGTGGGACAGATGGCAGTGGCTTGGATTAGGGGGACATGGAGGTATCGGTGGAGAGAACTGGTAGGATTCTGAACATATTTTAAAGACAGACTGGAAGGTTTGCTGTCATATATGACTTGGGATATGAAGGGAAGATCAGAATCAATGAAGACACTAACGCATTCAGCCTGAGCACATAAAAGATGGTGCCACACTGACTGAGATAGAGAAACTGGAGGAACAGATTCGGGTGGACTTAACAGAAGTTAGTTTTGATAGATGAATTTTTAGACTAGACCTTTTAGAAATTCAAGAAGAGACATTTAATAAGCAGCTGGATATATGAGGCTACATTTCTGAGAGAAGTCTGCATAGGAGACACAAATGGGGGAGGCATCACTATACACATACTTTTTTTGTAAATCGTGAAACTAAATGAAATTACCAAGGAAGTAGAAATAGAAAAGAAACTAGTTCTGAGACAGCCCCAGGGAATTCCAGGGCTTAAGTTCCCAGAGATAAGGAGAAATCAGCAAAGGAGACTAAAAAAATGTTAATATAATTTAAAATATTAATATATAAGTATAAAATATTGAGTGTGTATGCATGCACAATGCCTCGAAATGTACACTGACATTAATAGGATGTTTTATGGGTGGGAGGACTAAGTGTACCTTTTAATTTCTTGTCTTTATCCATGTTTTCTGAATTTCTACATTTACAATGAAAATATATTATTTGTGATATTAGTTTAATGCGGGACTGGGGGGATCTACCTTCTAAATTTCTGCCCCAGTGTCCCTTGTAGCTTTATCTCCCTTGAATCTGCCCTTCCTTGGTGATCTACTAGTAAAGCAAAGTTGTGTCTATTTAATACTGCTCTAACCAATGGTTTTGTTCATGCTGTTTCTGACAGTCTTGCTTCAATAGCCTTTATGGCAGAGTTTTTAAGAGTATGGGGTTAGAATCAAGTAGACTTGGGGTTAAATTCCAGTACTGCCATTTATTGGATATGTGCCCTAGGTCACTTAGCCTCTCTGAGCCTAATTGGAGTAACAATGGTATCATCTCAAAGACTTTTAATGAGGATTGAATGACATAATACTTTAAAATTGCCACTTTATAAAATCTTCCAGATCTTTCACCTTGCAGTGTTTGCTCTATTTTCTGAACTCAAATGACATTTTTATTGATACTTTCTTTTGTTTATTACTAAGCTAATATTGTAGCTATTTATACATGTTTTATCTTCTAACATATTTCAGATCCCTTAAGGGTTAAATCTGTACCATATATAGCACCTGGTATAATTCTTACACAAAAAAGATGTTCAGTAAATCTTGCTTGATGAAGAAATAATGCAAAGTGAATTGCCTCTACTTGCCTTTCTGGTCAACTACCTGACTGAGGTTCCAAGATATTATCCCTTGCTCCATCCTGGAAAATTGAAAAATGGATAATGAAACTTCCTCCCTGCCTCCAGAGGTCCTCAAAAAGAAAACAAGGACTGACAAAGTAACAGGTGGAAACCTTTAGTGTCTCCCATAGCTTTCCAACATATTAAGGAAAATAGCATCATAGAAACAGAGAGAGCCCTGTAGATAATTCAGTTTATCTGAGACCATGAAGATAACATGATTTTTGGCAGTCCTATGACCATAACCCAGCAAAATCCCATCTCAAAACCCAGGTTTAATCATATTCTACAACTTGGTATCTGTTCTTCCATAATTTTCTAAGCATATAAATGTTTATGATATTTTTTAATTCAAATGGAATGTTAGTATAAAATCTATATGTTTTGCTCTCCTCAGTATAATACAGTGCAAATATCTTTCCATATTGGTTAATTTTGTTGATGGGGACAACAATAACAATAATTAAAATATTCAGGCACCTTACCATGTGCTAGGCACTATGCTTAGCATTTCACAGAAAATATCATTTAATTGTCATGAAAAATTTTGTGCATATTTTACAGATGAGGGATCTGGGGCTCAGATAGAATGGTTTGGTTAATATGCTAAAGCAAGCTATTATCAGAACCAAGATTCACATTCAGAACACCAATTTCTTTTTAACAGTCACATAGTACTCAAATTATATATATATATGTCTTGGCATATTATATGCCATATATATATATATGGCATATAATATGCCAAGACTTATTTAATTATCCTCTACTATTAGATATTTAGGCTATTTATAGATTTTCCTACTGTTATAAACAATGTTGCATTTTACTTATTTTTGAAAGTATTTGTACAGGGCAAATGCATGATATTGCTGGCATAAATATTTTCACATATGAGGGTCTATCAATTTAGATTTTAAAAGGTAACAATAACTTCACTCTTAGTCCCTTCTCCTTAACCTCATCATTTCTGGGTACCACACATTGAGGATCTTCTCCCTCTTGCTTCTATTCATGTTCACAGGAGAGGTCATTTCTCCTTAGTTATCTCACCATAAGGTACATTCATTTACTTAACAAGGGTCTGGTAGGAAAAAAAAGGATGGGAAATAGTAATACCATATTACTTCTTCAGTTTATAGAACCTCTCCCCATCATTAATCTCACTTCAACCTACAACAAAATTACTGCCAAGAGAATCTGATTATCCCATTTCATATATCAAGAAATAGAGTCTTCAAGAGAATAAATTATTTGCTTTAATATAACCCTGAGGTGGTAGACGTTACAGGGTGGTAGCAAAAATAGAAAAAAAATCAGGTTCTTATTATGGATAATGGGGAAGACTTAACTACTACAATGATTTTAAAGCTTTCATAATGTTATAGATCTATAATCTAATAATACGTAGAGTTTTAATTTAATCAAAAGCAGTCAATGATAGGAGTTTACATAAATAGTGTAATTTATATAATAGATCGGTGTAGTCTTATTCTCAGAAGCACTAGTCTGCTTTACTCAATAGTATATTTCTTGGCTCATTGCATAATAAAACTAAGCACTATCCCAGTAGAGAAAACAGTAGACATATATTTAATATGCATAAGTATTTTGTCTCAGGCAATCATACAGTATCATATTGTATTCTAAATGAATATGAAGGAAAAATATTGGTGGGTAGTATTTGCATAAATGGCAACTTACACTGTAACCAGATTCACAGCTCGCACTGTCTTTTATATTCAACAATCTTCTCAAACACTGACCATTTTTCTGGCACAGATGTCTCTTATATAACTTAATCCCCACACAAGCAAATCATACAGTTCAGGACATCAACACTAAAATGATTCCTTCTGCCTGAGCAATAGCCCCATCATAAATAGACAGGGGTGTCAATATTGCATATGCCATGAATGCCTTTGATGTATTTTCCTGAAAACAAGTGCATCCCATAGATAAGAGACTCGGAGGTATGATACCAAGAGCTTTATAGTCTAGGAAAGCTTCATTGTAGCTGTCTCAGACACACATCTGTGACCTTGCAAACAAGAAAGTCCAGCACTCTCTCTGTTTAGCCCAGATCTAAAAATATGGCATATTTTAAACAAAACCCCCTTAAACCAAAAGGAGCTATAAAATAACACTGTACAAAAGTGAAATCTGTAATTTTACACATTAATTAAAAGGTCTGGCAGTAGCATAAAGCTCATTAAATCACTGTAAATCATGAAACAAGTGGTTTAGTAGTCCATGAAGACCTGAAACAGACTTCTACAGCAAAGCAATAAAAATGCTGTAATCTACTGTTAACTGGTCTCAATTTAATTATCAAGCAGGGATTCCAAGTATCTTCCCATTTTGCAACCTTCAGCTACTTTCTTGTTATTTATGGTACACCTCTAAAGACTGTAAAGCATTATTGTGCATATTACATTACTTATCATCAGGTGCTTGAAAATGTGCTTTTGCATTTCTAGCTCAGTCCCTAGTTACTTATTAATGGCTAATATTTATTGAGTGCCTACTTTGTGCTAAATAATGTGTAAGCATTATTTAAGTCTCAAATTGACTCTGTGAGGTAGGTATAAATACTACCTACATTAAATATCTCTAGAAACTGAGGTTTAGAGGTGAAGAATCTTGCCAGATTCATATTATACCTATAATAAATGGCAGAGTCAGGACATGAACCCAACTCTCTCTGGCTCCAAAGCCTACACTCAACATAATCAGATGATAATGTCTCCCAAAGACCAAATGGATTGGCTGGTTAAACCTTATACACTGATTGCAAAACATTCTGGAGACTCTCTGCTTTCCGTTAAAAGTTTATGGAATACTAACCATCTACATTTATAAGCCATACAAACCAACTAAATAAATATAGGTAACTCCATTTTCTGGAATCATTTAGGTCACAGTTTCCTGACATTTTGGACTAAACAATTTGTTCGGGAGGTTTACTGTCCTGTGCATCCTGTGTAAGATGTTTAGCAGCATCCCTGGTCTCCAGATGTCAATAGCCAACACACCTCCTCTAGTTGTGACAAATAAAAATGTCCCCAGACACTGTCAAATGTCCCCTGCAGGTCAAAGTCATTCCCAGTTGAAAGCCACTGATTTATATCCTGGAAAGGTCTAAGTAAACACCAAAAAAGAGCACAACTAAGAACTAATGATCTGGATTTTTCAGTCCCACAAACCCTTTTCCTGAAACATACTAATAATTTAAGAGTAGTAATTTGGAATAGGCTTGTCTTATCCTTTCTTTACTTTGTAACTTGTTTCTGGATGTATTATATTGTTTTGATGCTTGCAATTTCAACTTGAGATATATAGATTAAACCTTGAAAGTGAAGGACGATACTATCTTAGATTAAGTAAGCTTGGTTCTGAGTATCCATAAGTTGTAATAAATGAATGTGAGAAGAGTATCCTGCAATATATTTTACCATTTCAAAGGCCACTTTTAACACAAAACACAAAGTTCATTTTAATTTTAACAAGACAAAAAATATTTTATATAGTAATTATATGTTGTTTTTTCAAAATCTCATCTTTATTTTTAAAAACCCAATGTATAATTATGTTATTTACCTTTCTTCTTGGTCTTTAAAGAGTTCTACTACATGATTGTGCATTAAGGAAAATTGATTTTGAAAAAACACTTTTCAATTACTCTGCAAAATACTATGAATGTAAACAGACTATATTGTTATTGTTATTATTATTATCACTACAGGGCCCACTAGCACCATTAAGATTATTATCTTTTAATTTTCTTCAGAACATTTATGCTCAAAAGTTTAAAAGCAATGGCCTACAGGGGCGCCTGGGTGGCTCAGTCAGTTAAGCGTCCCTGAGCATCATGGTCTCACGGTCAGGGGTTCGAGCCCTGCATTGGGCTCTGTGCTGACAGCTAGCTCAGAGCCTGGAGCCTGTTTCAGATTCTGTGTCTCCCCCTCTCTCTCTGACCCTCCACTGCTCATGCTGTCTCCTCTCAGAAATAAAAATAAAACATTAAAAAAAAATTTAAAAAAGAGCAATGGCCTAGAGTCAGAAAACTGATCATTAGGGAATTAATCATAGGTCTGATATCTTTATAAGACCAACAGAATCATATCTACATAAGATACAGTTTTTTCACATCTAAAATATTTCCTTTAAATTTCCTAACTGGTTTGACTAAAATACTATATTTGAAACAGCAATTATGTACTAACCACGGGGTTGCTGAGAAGATTAAATTCAATAACATGGGAAAGCTAGCAATCATTTGATATTCAAAGACCTAGACTGGTTTTACAGTCATAACTTTGATTTCTACACTGCTCATTGTGGGTCTGGAACTTTACTTATATTTATACAATTAATTCATCATAATCACTCAGCAAGACTTAGTGTTACAACCTGTTCCCCATTTTTAAAATGAGGAAAACAGAGGCAGAGCAATGTTGAGTTATTCATCCTAGGTTATGTAGCTATTAAGCCACAAAGCTGGGATTCAAACTCAGGCAATTTTTTGCAAGGGTCTGCCCTCCCAACTGTATACAACTCACTGGAAACCACATTGAAACAATTCCATGATATTTAGCCACACCATAGATTAAAGTTACCTAATGAGATGGAAAGAAAGTTTGATTTCCAAACAAATCAGATGTATTTATTTATTTATTTTTCCCATCCCCTTGTTATATGACAGTGGAAGAAACAAGACTCAGTTTCAACAACAGAAAAATAAGAACAAATATTGCCTTGCATAATTAGTAAAGGATTAAATAACACACCAATGCTTGGCATGGTGCCCAATGTGCTCAAAAAAGGGTAATTACTGGAGCAGGGATGAGCCTGCACCAAAATTCCTCCTTGGTTCCCCTTTGAATAAAGGTACATATAATTCAAACAAGATTATAACTGATAAAATCTAGATTTTACTCTTCCTCTGTGAATTTAAAGGACATGAGAGCCAGCCTACCGCATAATGTTTTATAAGAACTATGTTTTAACTGACTAAGATCAAGAAACACCAAGAAGATATCGTGTTTTACAAAGAGTTGAAGATTCAAAATCAAAATTCAAATTTTATTTTCTTGGGTTACATAAGCACATCATGAACTAAAAAAATATTTCTTTTGATGCTTCAGGACTAGCATTAACATTCCTCTGAATATTAAAAATAACACATATTTCTAAAATGTAGCATGTTCCTGCTTTGTAGCAGTATATCTTCAGCATATCCAAACTCCAAACACATGGATTAGTTTTAGCATATCTCAACATATATCAAAAGATAGTCTTTACTGTTTTATAAACTCAGTTTATACTCTATTAAAATAACATGGCAAACAAAATAAGGAAGAATAGATGGATGCATCTCAGTCTTCATCCCATGAGGGTAGAAAGCCTAGGGGAGATGGTGTACAAATAAGTACTATATTTTTCATGATTAGTGTCAGTTTCTATTTTCTACCTGTAATTTCACCTATGGTTATTTGGCATTTAATTTAGCTTTTTTATCTAAAATGTTCCAAGAATCCCATAAAAGAAAATATAATAAGACTCCTATAAAATCTTCAGTGTGTTCTAAACAAAAATGAGAACAGTTACTAAAATTCTTTAGTCACAAAAGTAATATATATTTTGTGGTGGTTGGTTGGACAGTTTACACTTTGGTGTTTGTCACCATGGCCATCACATGCACTGTGAAGTGATGACAGAGGCCTTGTCTCCCTATGGATGCAAAGTGAAGAACTGCGCAAGCACTTGGATTATTCAAATGCCACTTCTTCCCCAAATACTCTCAGTTTGTCCTGTAACAAATGAACATTACAGAGTTTGGTTTCTTTTAGAGGATAGCCCACAACTCAAATATTTCCATGTGATAGCAGAGATCTAGGGAGCGCAATGAAAATACCTGGATTATACATTTTGTCAAGCAGGGTAGAAAGGATTAAGGAAAGCTTTTCTCTTAAAAGAAACAGTTATGTGGAAAGTATTCTATCCACATCTTCTAAGAAACCTTAAAGGATCTGTCCGCAGTGCTGAAAAGGTCCCCACTGGAGAAGGCTGGAGATTTTGTGGGATGTGCATTAACCTGATGAGTTCAGGAAGCAGTATCGTCAAGTTCCAAACTAAATATCCCTCCAAACTAAAATTGAAATCTATAAATTACATAGTCACAAATGAGTCTTCAATGTGTAATTCATAGATATAAGAGATAAAGGAGAAATTCCCTGTGCTCTAGGATGGCAACGAGGGATACAAACCACACCTAACAAGAGGTAGCATACCTGAACACGACAAAACTCAAAAGAATGTCTAGAATGTTGTAAAACTAGGTGTATTCTACAGAAAACCTTGGCTTAACCCTACTGAGGGAAGAGGATGCACAGAGTACAAGGCAATGTTAACTTGGCTGTCTCAAATGGCCAGAGGCCAGCATTAAGAATTCAGTTAGCTATGACCCATTCTCAAGGGACTCAGAACAATAAAACAATAGAGAATGAAGAAAGAGGTGGAAGGGAGATGCTGCCTTCCCACTGGCCTGTGTCAATTTCTTAGCAGGAAGTAAAGTGTTGGAGCATCTATCTGCCTGGTTACTCAAGCTTACACTTCAGCTGAGGCAGCACCAAGATTGTGCCTAAATAAGCACAAGTGCTTGTTAACCTCTCCTCAATTTCCCTTCCCCACAGCACCTGCTCCGGAGGGAAATGAGGGCAGTTGGAAATTCCAGCACCAATACCATAAGCCTTCCAGGCAGACTCTTCACCTCCCTTTGTGAGGTCAAAGTCCAGGTTAGGCTCTGATCATCAGCTAGCTCATGGGCCTGACTGGGATTCTTTCCCCAAGTCACTGTAGCTTGGGTTCCCTCCTTGACATGCCGGCATGCCGATCGTGATGCCGCTCCCCGGGTAATTAGCAGGCTTTGTGTCCGAAGGGATAGATGCATCCATAGGAGAGGAAAGAGCGGGAGGGCGCAGACTGGGGTTCAGAAAGAAGCACGCTAGCCTGAGTTCAAAGAGCTGTGCTTTCAGCACCACCCGCTGTCCCCCCTCCTCCTGCAGCAGGCGCCACGATCGCGGCAGCTTACCGATCTACTGGGAAGCGATTCTCCTTCCTTTCCCACTCCACCTTTGCTTCTCTCAATTCCGAGCCCTCGGGTGGTTTGGGGCAGCACAGTCTGCATACTAAACACGCGCACCTGGCCTTAGGGAGCGGGAACTCGGATCCGAAGGCATGCAGTATCCCTTTCTCAATCCTTGCAGCCATTCCCTCCTTTACCCCGTTGCTCTCGCCTTTTCTCCCAACAGGTTTAACTAAGGCCATCAGCAAATGGAGCGGACTTCAACCTCGAGGTCTGGCCAGCCCTGCTCCATGCTCATCCCACTCCCAAACCAAACTGTGAGCTACCCAGCAAGCTGATAGCTCCTACATCCTTCCCGGGCACGGGGACACTTGGGCACACAGACCCTTAGCGAGCTTACCCCCCTGTTGGCCGCGCAGCGGGCAGTGAGACGCGATCTAGCTAGCCCCCCATAAAGTTGGGCCGTGCTGATCAGCGGGGCAGAGCCGGCCTCTCCATTCCCGGGCTCCCCACCAAGATGATCTTAAGCTCATCTCCTGCGCTCAGTGCGCACAGAACAGCAGAGCTGAGGGCGGTGTGTGCAGCAATCTCCCTGCTACTGAGAAAGGGGGGAAGGGGGAAGGGGAGCTCTCGGAGGAGGGAGGGGTGGTAGTTTGTATTTATAGAGAACAGAGTTCTCAGCGCAACTTTTTGGTGCCACCAAGTGGCACAGTGAGTTCCTTTAGGAACACAGACTTCGGATCGAATTTGGATGGGTAAACCAGCCCCGCAGCCAGATGACCACATGATAAGGGGATCAGGGGCAAACCTAGGACTTGCATTTTCCCATGTGCACCCTCATATCTCAGCACCTGTGGTGCAGATCCCGGAGTTCTAAGAATGAGCCTCCACTGAGAGGTAAGACGTACCTGTGCCCTCTTCAGACAAGTGGCAGAGGTGTCAAGGACAATGGGTAGATGCCAGTTGCCACATAGGAACCTTGTCTCGGGCAGAAAATCCATTCCTCTCTCCCTCCTAACCCTTCTGCCCAGAATGCAGTATTCTCAGATCTCACTCTAAAATTTTCCTGCCATCTGGAGTGCCCAACCTTAAAATGAGATGCCATTCATATTCCTTGTGTTAGAATCAATTCCAGATTATTTCCCAAACCCTCAGATTCAAGTTCACAGCTTGCCACCAAACCTCCTTCAATTGCTACCGTAAAAAAGCAAGTGTCTTTAGGCTCTATGGATCTGAGTCTCTCCAAACATCACTCAGAACTCTAGGTTCCCTTAGTTATAGGCTAGATATCCGATTGTCCTTCTCACCCATCTCCACAGACCTCTCAGCATGCATTACATCAACAACACAGCCAGAACCTTGCAAATGTCTTCAATGGTTTGAAGGAGAATGTCCTGAAGCTTTCCTTTATCTGGATTTTCTGGGTGCTCTTCCTTCCTTGTATGAGACCCAAAAACCCATATAATAATAGACTGACACTACTGCACAGAACTTTAGTGCCCCCAAACACAGAATCTCTCTACATTTTGCAGAAATGATGGAAATGGAGAAACTGAGTACACAAAGGTTAAGGGACTTTTTCAAGGTCACACATTTTCCTAGAGATCAGCCCAGGAACTACCCAGTTTGGGACTAAATGAATACAGGGTGATTCCAAACCTGACTTCAAGGCTCCCACTCCTTCCACACACACCCCCATTCACTCATACTCAACTCCCTTTCCTCCCCCCAACCCCCAGCCCATCCCTCTCTCTGACCCCATCCTTTGCCAAAGTTCCAAAAAGAATCCTAGTGTAAGGATGTTTCCTTATCCCTACGAGGAGTACACAAACTTGAGCACGTAGGTCCAGAGTTACAGGTGTATCCCCTTAAAAATGGCCCCCTGCTCTAGAAAACCTCTCCTTCCTGTAGTGTAGTCATGGAAGTGTCATTTTAGAAATGGAACACTGGCATTCACACCCCACCAGGTCTGTCTTGTGCTGCCTCTTTTCAGGGTAAAGCACCAGCAAATGCTCTTGTTAGCCCACAAATACCTAATGGTCTCAAAGAAAGATAAGCTCCCCCCACCTTGTTATGCACCCTTTTGTGCACATGTATCGGTATGCAAGAGACAGAGACAGACAGAGAGAGAGAGATCCAAACGCCTCCTTTGGCTCAGATCTCTATTTTCTCCTCTGATTTTTTTTAGTTCGTTTTCTATGGAAACGAGCCCACTTAAGTCCCTCACTTATGCAAATAAAAGCAAAATGATCTTCATAAACCTCTCATTGGAGCGAAGCCCCGGTAGCCTGGGCTCCTGACTAGAAATTCGTGTCTGATTCACACAGCACACGTCCTTGCAGGGTTACTTTTCTAAACTTGCAGGACCTCATAACGTCCCTGGCTCCACCAATTCTCCACCTGCCCACCACCTGCCCTCCTGGGTCCCTTTCGCCCAAGCTCCCGCCCCTCGCCTGAATGCTCTCGGTCCCCGTGCTGGGGGAGGGGCTCCGGCGCTATCCTACAGCCGCGGTGACTCTCGGGCTGAAAGAAAGAAAACGGCGCTGTGCTTACCAGGTGCGCGCCCCGAGCCCAGCGCCCCCAGCCAGCCGCTCCTCGCGGGCTTCCTGCGCTCGCGTGCCGGCCTCGGCCGCAGCTGGAGCGCCAGTGGCGGCGGCGGCGGTAGCGGCGGCAGCAGGCAGAGCGGCTCCGGGGCCCGCGGCGGTGGCGCTCGCTCTCTCGCGCCAGCGCCGGGAGCACGTGCCGCGCTCGGGCGGACGCAGCTGGAAGCGCAGCGCAGGGCCGCTTCCCACTCCTGCAGCGCGCGCGGTCGGAGGGGGGAGGCGCTGGAACGGCCGGGACACAGACCCAGTGGGTAACCTGGATCTTGGAGCCTCTTAGTCTCGGGGTTCAGGCGAGAGTAGCCTTGGGCTCCCTCTGCAGCTCTTCAGCTTCGCTCTGGGAGGCGCGGAAGGAGAAGAGCTGTGCGTGGAGGCGTGGGTGGTGTGTCACTCAGAGAGAAGCTGGGGGAGCAGGTAGATAATGAGCTTCTTTCTGACTGTGGCACTTTACCCCCTGACAGTGTTTGGGAGAAGGGGCGTCACTACTGGAGATACAGAGAACCAGGAAGTCTGGGAACCCCAAGATGATTCCGAGGTGTGAGTGGTTAGAAAGAACGGTCTCTTTAATGGCATTACTTATTAATAATGCCATTTTGCATTTGTCTGCACGTCTTACAAACGATTCTTTCTATATCCGTTAAAATTTCGTTCTCCGTAGTAGTTAAATATGTATTACTTACTCAAATGACTTTACTTTCCTTCCCCCACCACCCCCATAACTATCAAGATAGTAAAAAAATGCTGAAGTTATCTTTAAATTCCAAAACAGACTTCATTTCTGCCTCTGAAAAAGAGATTGGTATAGATTAATTGCATGGCTTAATTTAAAGAAAAAAAGAACGACATTGCAGCAATATTATTATTATTATTCCCATTATATTTCCCTCGCTGGATTTTAGCAGCCAGATGCTTGCTTAGCAGCCAGATGCTTGCAGCAGTTTTAGAAGCTGAGGAGATTCAAGTTAAGGGAGCTGGTCCTGATGAATACATTACAAATGGAGACTTCCTATCAGACCCTTGAAAATAAAACAAGTTTTCTTTAATAGCCTCAGGATTCAACAAGAAAAAGATATGTTACCTACCACACCTTGTTGATCTTTACAATGACATCTTTCTTCTCCTGATTTTCATGTGTACTCTGATGGTGACATTGTTAATTTCTCAGATTCTTTTATTGCAATCCAGGAGTCAAGCTTTAGTACTTTGTAGACAGGCCAGCAAAGCTGTGGTTGATCTTCCTGAGTAAGAAAGATGAGAAAGATGGTATAGATGAAAAAATACAAAAATCGTGAGAGTTCTTAGGAAAATGAAGGGAAAGTAGTGGCTGATTCTGGAGATATGATTAGGTTTGATGTACAAATGGTTTATTAGCCCAATTGTCTAGGGCATTGATGACAAGGACAAGGTCATGAATGTGGTCCTGGAATGGACCACTAAGCTTTGAGTGAGCAAAGAACGCACTGAGTTCCTCATCCTTCATCATCAGTTGGAACTGGCTCAAAGAGCATCAATGAGTGGGCTAAACCTAAGTAAGAAAGGGTTCTCATGCTGGCTACTCTTCAATTTCCTATACATGTTTCCTGCCCTGCTATCTCCCAGGATTGTGGAGAGTATGGGATGAGTTAAGACATGTCAAAGCATGTCAGAAATGATAAAGCACTCCATGAATGTAATACGTAGTTTATCAAGACGTATCTATTTCCTATGCTCTGAAAGTTAAAATGCAAAGGGCATTACCCCATGTTGAACAATAGTGATATTTTCAGCTGAGAAGGAAAACTAAACTATATATTCCTAAATTGGTCAGTGACATTTTACCATATAGCTTTACCTCGTATTGGTTAATGTGTGAATTTAGGAAAAATTAAGATTTAAAAGAGCAAAGAAGCAATGTTTTAAGTCCCCCAAATAAGTTTGGATTATAAAATGTTCAAAGGTATGACTTTTGCCTTAGCATGAGTTGTTAGTAATCAAAATATTATAATTCTTTAGAGAAGAATACAAAGGAATGAAAAATTGATTTATACTCATAATTGATTAAGTGTAAAACTTGGAATTTTCATTGATTCCTTCTTTCTCTCACACTTGACAACTTGTCAGTAAATGGCTGTAACCTTGAAAATATATCCAGGGGCACCTGAATGGCTTAGTCATTAAGCATCTAACTTTGGCTCTGGTCATATCTCACAGTTCATGAGTTTGAGCCCTGCATCAGGTTCTGTGCTGATGGCTCAGAGCTTGGAGCCTGCTTCAGATTCTGTATCTCCCTCTCTTTCTCTGCCCCTGCCCTGCCCTGCTTGTTCTCTCTCTCTCAAATAAACATTAAAAAAAACTTTTTTAAAGAAAATGTATCCAGATTGCTATCACTATCTAACCACCTTCACAGATACTGTGTTGAATCAAGTCATCATCATCTGTTACCTGCTTATAGCAATAGCTTCCAAACTGGGCTTTCAGCTTCTTC
The DNA here is from genome assembly GCF_003009895.1 of Hyaena hyaena. Taxonomy (NCBI): domain Eukaryota; kingdom Metazoa; phylum Chordata; class Mammalia; order Carnivora; family Hyaenidae; genus Hyaena; species Hyaena hyaena. The sequence continues at coordinate 727,193 of NW_024081092.1, read as the reverse complement.
ACTTTTTTCTCTATAGGCTATATTCAACACAGCAGCCAGATGGTTTTTTGCTTTTGTTTTTTAAAGAAGTTAGTTTAAGCCAAAACCCTCCAGTAACTTCCATTTCACTCAGAGTCAACACTCAGTTCTTTACCATGACTCTACATAATCTGTCCCCACTCCATTACCTTTCTGACCTCATTTCCTAGTACTCTTCCCTTTTCTTTTCTCATTCTACTCCAGTCATCAGGACTCCCTTGCTATTTCTTAAACATGCCTGGGATGCTCCAATCTAATGGTCTTTGCATTAGCTCTTTCTTCTGCTTGGAATGCTCTGTTCCTAAGTAGGCATTGGGCTAAATTCTCTCCTTCAAATCTTTGCTAAAATCTTATCCCCAATGAGCCCTTCCCAGGCTAACCTATTTAACACTACCAACTATTCTCCCTCATGATCTCAGTGCTCCTGATTCCCTTTACCCAATTCTATTTCCCCCCATAGTTCTTAATGCAGTCCAGTGTGCTATGTCATTGACACATTTGTTACAACTATTGTTTATTGTCTGTTTACTCCCCCACTCCCATTAAATGTAAACTCCTCAAGGAAAGGAATCTTTGTTTTATTAACATATTCCTAAGATTCAGAAGAAAATTCTAGCACATAGAAGCCACTCAATAAATGTTTGAATGTTTAAGTGAATATCTAAATAGAGGTATACATTGTACACATTGTACACATCGTTTTTCTAGTTGGCATCAGTGATAGTAAGTCATGTGAATGTTTGCAGGAGGTCTGCAAGATTACTGAGTGACAGCACTTGTATCCAACTTGGGCACACTTACCCACCCTTACCTTCTTCTGTTCTTGCATTTCTGCTCCTTGGACTTAGCCAGCTCATGTTCTAGACTCCAAAAGGATTATTGTACTACTAAATGTTTCACAACTATCTGGTTTTCTGAACCCATCAAAAGGACTTCAATATAATGATGAGCAAAATACTGGCTTGACTTTAGAAAACCTAAAGCTATTAAGTATGTGTGTATAGTCATATATGTTTATTGATTTGTTCATGCCATTTATGAAACTACCATGCACCAGGCATGGCTAGGTGTTAAGGATGCAATGGTTAATGAAGTAGAATTGACTTTGTCCTTAAAAACTTACAGTCAAGTAAGGGTTGAGTCACATAAACAAACTAATATGTCTTGCAACTTATGCAAGGGGCAATGAAAATTGGACAAGGTAGGTTGTAAAGAATAGCATGGCCTGAAAAAGGCCTGCGTATCTTCTATAGAACTTTAAAAAAAAAACACATAAAGCATAAAAATATATCTCTAAAATAGTGATGTTAGGTAAAGACCCAAAAGAGCCAACCATGTAAAGAATGTTGCATGTATGTTTGTGTTTGTGTGAGTTAGATCCTGACCAGAGGGAGGGAATAAAGGAAGGAGTTTACAGGTATATGGAAACTTCTGAGACAGGAGAACATTTGCCATATTTTAGAAAGTGAGAAGACATTGATGTCAAATAACTAGGACTTGGAAAACCTTCACTATACCTCAGTTTGCTCAACTGCAAAATGGAGGTCGCTATTTTATTGTATCTTATTTAATAAATTTCAGCTATTTATTTTCTGAATGTCAACAAAGCAATTCTATATAAAAGTAATTAGAAATAGAAAATGAAAGTCATGCAGAAAGAGGAGGTGACAAACACTCCAGTAATTTTGACTAATGAAGGATCTGTGGTCTACTAGAAAATATTTAGCTATGAGTTCACTAGCAAACAAAAAGAAGGGCAAATGTCTTACCTAATTATTGGTATCTAATATATGAAAGTGAGTTCGTTCTTTGACAAAGAATTTTGTTAGTAAATGCTAATATTACATAGACCCTTGTGTAAATTGTCCTTAAATACTCAATGACTTCAACAAGGATTTTACAACAAAAACAAAAACCTTTTTCATATGACATGGTCTTATATAAGGTTCCAGGCAAAATATGGAAATTTAGGTTCCATGGTCAATCTAGGTTCCAGGCAAAATATGGAAATTTAACTCGAAGTTGTAATGTAGAATCTAGTGTCACTCATATCTCTGTCTCCAAGCAAGCCAGATTTCGAATATGGCCCCAGGAATTTTTTTCATTTGTCTGATACTGGGTGAAAAAATAATAAAAAATCTTTATTTCTCAGAACTTAAGAAATGCAAGCACTTCAGTCAGTGTTTTCCAGAATGAAGTCCTGTCTAACCAATGCTCTTGGCAAACATGTGGCAACCACAGAAACTCATCTCCACTCTGTGATCATTGGGCACACTTAACTCTGTCATCGTGATAGGGAAAACATGTTCCTGAAGCCCAGAGTGAAAAACCAGATCCAAATAGACTTTCAGTCCCAACTCAAAGGGTGTATCATAGTACCTCCTGGATTTCAAGCCTGAGATTCACACTTGAAAACTAGCTCTGGCTTTCCCTTGACTATGAACCTCAAAACCTCATTTCCTTATGTGGAAATGAGAAAATGGAAAATATAATTTAAAAAATACCTTGTTTTCTTGGTTATATATAAAGTAACTTTGCAAACCGAAAGTATTATAGAGATCTCAAGCAAATCATGGCTCTTTTTTCTCACATTACTTTACTATTTGGCTTTATTGTTCCAGTACAAAACTACATGTAGGCAAGATTTTTAATAACGGTGTTGGATTATTAGGGTCTTAAATAACAAAATAAAATTCCTCTCTGAGTTATCTTTTTATATTATATACTAGAAATTTCTTTTTTCTTTTTTTTTTATTTTTATTTATTTCTAGGAGAGAGAGACAGCGTGAGCAGGGGAGGGTCAGAGAGAGAGGGAGACACAGACTCTGAAATAGGGTTCAGGCTCTGAGCTGGCAGTCAGCACAGAGCCCGACGCGGGGCCTGAACCCACAAACCGCAAGATCATGACCTAAGCGAAAGTCGGATGCTTAACCAACTAAGCCACCCAGGCACCCCTAGACTAGAAATCTCTTATTCCCCTTCCCTGAAATACAGAAAATAGTGTTTTTCTAGTGGGATTGGTGCTAAGATTAGCAATATTGGAGTAAGCAATTGTACAGTCCCTGAAACATGGTAAGTACATGGTATCTGTGATGATATTGATGTATATGAGGATTCATTTATAGTAATTTCCAGTTATTTACATCCTGTACATTAGAATGGACAAAGCACTAGACATAAAGCTTAGAACTTGAGGTTCACTCTTTTAGACACTTGGAAATTTGAAAAATGCTTTCTAGTCTGAGTAGAATTTGTTTCTTTGTAAATGTATTTAAGTTACAAGGCAAGGTCTTCTGCTAACTCTTAGTTAATGCTTTTGACAAAGGAAGTGATTTATTTCAACTACAATCAAAAATGTATTAAATATAATGGCAATAGCATTCTGTTTGGCATTTAAATGAACAAGGATAAAGTTAGACAGATTTTATCCTTCAAAACAGGGTTTGGAATCTTTGCTTAATAGAATCCCTTGAAACTGCACTGTATACATGAGACAGTTATGTTCTCAATGGTGTGCATACAACTGTTGCAATTATTTATAATACATGGAAATATAAGGAGTCCTAACCTCTTAAAATCTAGTTATATCTAACACCATAGTGATTTAGGAGGTTTCTATTGTTTTTCAATGTTTCATTTTCTTATAAGTAGTTTGCTGAGTGGAAGTCAGTAACTTAAAGTTATGTAGGAATCAGAGCAATGGCAGAAACTTGATGAACTGCTATCTTCTTTGGTTTCTTGCTATCTACTTGGTTTCTACTTGTTGGAACTTGCTATCTACTTGGTTTCTACATCTCTTCAAGATTTACCAGGGATGTTGAGCTATGCTAGGCACTTGGATCTCTCAAGAACATTGACAGATGGCTCAAGAGCCCATGTGCTACAGTTGAAGTAATAAACAGAATTCAGTTCTGTTCATTAACTTTCTTATCTGTAAGATATACTAACATTGTAACACATTGTTAGTTATAAGTATTGTGGATGAGAAGGTACAAATATAGCTACAATCTCTGAAATCAGTCTACATGGATTTGACTCTTGGTTTTGTTGCTTACTGGTTGGGTAAAGTAACTATTTAAACTTTCTGTGCATTAGTTTCCTCATAGTCAGAGAGGAATGGTAAGCACTTCATAAGACTGTTGTTAATATCAAAGGAATTAACTACTGTCACCTTTTTAGAACAGTGCCTTGCACATAGTGACCATGCAGTTTTAGCTATTATTGGCATAATTTAGTAAGCATTTTAATCCATAGTTACTCACTTAGGCTTCCACTTTCTCTAATATAATGCAAATTTGGGGGGTAGGCATCATATTTTATGGTAGGCACCATACTCAGTATTATGCTTAGCATGTAGTGGTTACCAAACATCTTTAATGAATGAATTAATAAATAACATTCTATCAATCCATCCAGATTCTCATAAGCTAGATTCTAAAGCAGCTTAAGTTCAGATCCATAAACTTTCTAGTTTAGGAATTCTGTATGTGGACTACACATTAGAATTATTTAGGAGAGGTTTTAAATCCACTGATTTTATTAGTATTATGTGGGCATCCAGGGATTTGATTTCTTTAAAGACCTTCACAGATGATTCTAATGTGCAGCCAATGTTCAGAACAACTGCCCAATCTATTTAAAACCTTTGTGTTCATTTTAAATTAATATGGCATAGGGGCGCCTGGGTGGCTTAGTCGGTTAAGCGTCCGACTTTCGCTTAGGTCATGATCTAGCAGTTCGTGGGTTCGAGCCCCGCGTCGGGGTCTGTGCTGACTGCCAGCTGAGAGCCTGGAGCCTGTTTCAGTCTGTGACTCCCTCTCTCTCTGACCCTCCCCTGCTCACGCTGTCTCTCTCTCTCTCTCTCCTAGAAATAAATAAAAAAACATTAAAAAAAAGACTTAAAAATTAAAAAAAATAAATTAATATGGCATAAATTATATCTTAAGTAATAGTAATTAGAATGTAGATACCATATTTTAAGCAAAGTATAATCTGATCACAAAAAAATGAGTTCTGTGAAATTAATGGCCTGTTCGCCCCACTGTGTATGGCAATCTTTTAAAATAAACTACCACACTTCACATTTATAAATACTTTAAAGGTATCCTTTATATCAGAAACACCCATATCATCTCCAAACATTCTTCATACCAACTGTAGGAAGTAGATGGTAAAGTCAGAAAGGTGAAGTAACTTCCCCTAATCACACAAGTTTAAAATAGCAACTTGGAAAAGTAAAATAACATGCTGAAACCCAACACTTGTGCTATTTCTATTATCTTATGCTGGCTTTTATCCCTGCAAACACTCCTACTCTTTGACATATAAATAGTGTAAATTTTCAATATTGACATACTTGATTCATGTATTCAAGAACAAAATGTTTTTATTATAAAATCTCAAATAGGTATTGCTGAATTTCTAAGAAAATGGAAGAAAGCAAAATAAAAGCATATTAGTGATTAATTTTATGAAAATTTATTCAAGAATAACTGTGTTCAAATTATTACAAGATAACTGATCCAGTGTTCTATGTAAAAAAAAAAAAAATACTTTTATTGTCCAGTAACTTCAAAATAAAGTAGCGTTGTTTGCATTTTTATTTTCAACTTTTTAAAATGATATATATGTGTGTACGGGTGTCTGTGTATGGTTGCATTTTGATGTATCTATAGACTTGCAAGCAAATATTAGTTGAGTAACTGTTACATGTTAAGATTTTCACTGAGTACAAAGATTGCAAAGTACAACCAACTCCAGGTTCTGAAAGTCTAGTTGCATTTATATTATACATGAATATAAATTGTATTCTTATTATCTTAATTGAAATTTCCCTCAACAATTTCCTGAATTTATAATTATACTGACTGATGATTATTTTTTTCACTATCTTCCATTCATATTCATATATATTTATATAAGGAAAGTATCAAGAAAGGGTCAAACTTTAGAAAAACTACAAGTTCGCTCTTAACTAGCTAGAATATTCACTTAGAATATTTAAATGACATTTTTCAATTATTGCTCTCATTTTAGATTTTAATGTTGTATCATTTTTCCTAGTTCTAAATACCATTATAAGCGTAGAAAAGCCAAAGGGTTTGTTGTACCTTTGTTCCCCCAAATTTTTCACCATACATCTTCACTCAAAAGTAAAAGGATGAAGAAGAAAAAGGAGAAGGAAGAGAAAGGAAAAAAATGAATGAATAAAGAAAGGAAGACAGAAAGAAAAAGAAAAAGAGCTAGGGAGAGATGAAAAGGGAGAAAAGGAAGGAAGGAAAGAAGAGAAAGAAAAGAAGACAGTACAAAGTAGATGTTTATAAAAATTGTCAAACCCTAAGACTGTGTAATTAAAATAAATCATATAATTAAAAAAGAAGTTATCCCCAAATGAAGGTTAAACTCTGTGTCAGCATTCCAAATTTAAAACTCAAGAGTCTCGACTCAAGACCTCGTCTTCTTGATCTCTTGATGTTCCATGGACTCATGTCTGGTTTCCATGGCGACCATTTTCATGAGTCTTTTGAATAATAAGAAAAATTTATGTTTTCTCATCATTTATTTTCAGAATCTTTGAATTAAAATCTTTCTCTATGCCTGGCTTCCCAAGGAAGACTCTCTTTAACTTAAATGCCTTTAATTTAGATAACAAATTATTATCACAAGAAAGAAGTGTAAGAAAGAGAAATCAATATGTATTGGGCACTACATATTGAAGTTTTAGACAGATAGATGATAGCCAATAGATGAGCAGAATAGCCTTATATTTATTTCTCTGATGAAATGCGTATAAACACAGAATTCCTTCTTCCATGGAAACAGGATCTGTAACACCAATAAAGAGCTAGAGGAAATAGAACTATTGAGGCATAAGCTGTACTTCAGAATTAAGTTAATAACCTATAACTGATTTGCAAATTTAAAACATTCTAAATATGACTTATCTTGTACCAAATAATATGCAAAATACAAATAAGAAGGTTCCCTAGAAAACTGGGTACTTTGTACTATAAACATGTTCTATCTAAATTTTAGTTCTCAATTTTGTGAGATCCATAATTGTTACTTCAAAATTTTAATCCAATTCTTCTTTATTTGATTTTATGAATTTTATTATGTTATCAATGCCCAATTGGAAACACGTATATAATACATTGAATAATATATTAGCATGTATGTGATTTTTATAGTTACACATATATGGTTTTTATTTTTATATGTAAATGTAGGCATAATGGTAGAATATCCAGACTATGGTTGGGTGTATTTGATAATAGGATTAACGTAATGGTGATTTTTAAAATTCTCATTGCTAGTGATTAAATTGTGTCCTTTATCATTTATATTTTAAAGTGTATTTATTTTGAGATAGAGAAAGTGCATGCAAGTGGGAGAGGGGCAAAGAGAGAATCCCAAGCAGGCTCCATGCTGTCAGCACAGAGAACAACATGGGGATCAATCTCATGACCTACAGTCGTGAGATCATGATCTGAGCCAAAACCAAGAGTCAGATGCTTAACTGACCAAACCACCCAGGTGCCCCTAACCTGTGTCCTTTAGTTAAATAATATTTAAAGACACAAAATATAGGAATCCAAGTTAAATTTAAAATTCAGATTAATGGATTATTTTTCTAATATAAATATGTGCTAAATAATTTATGGGATATACTTACACTAAAAACGCTTTTTTTCCCTAAACTTAAAATTTACCTAGATGTCCTGTATTCTTATTTGCTAAATATGGTATCCCAATTTTTAAGCCATATACTCAAACTGCCCTATGTTCTCGGAATGTCACAGTCAAGTGGGACACACGAGGGAGAAAATAATGGTCTGAGAGTGCACTGTACATGCTGCTATGTGAAGATAGTTGACCAGCACTTTGAAAGCACCCAGGAGACAGAAATTTAAGATCTTGTGATCAACTGTTGGAAAGTTCAGTGTTACACCCTGTTACATATGCTAAAAGTCAAATACATGTAACTGGGAAGCAAGAGCAGCAGCACAATGGAAATAGCCCTTTTTTCTCTTTGAGATGTCTCGTGGGCCTACAGTTCATGATATCAAAGAGCATCCATCCTGCAGTAATTACTTACAGTAGATATCAAAGAGGAGCATCAAAAAGTAACACCCAGACTAACACAATGTAGCCATTGATGATATTTTTTAAACGCATGAAAGCATTAATTATGAAACTGCTGGCAGTGTCTATGAAAACTTGAAAATAATTTTGATGAAAGTTACTCTAATAATATCTGAGTGCTTGAGAACAGGAACTGGGCCTTACTCATGTCAGTATTTCTAACACAGCATAGTACCAACAATCAAAAAATATTTTTGGAATAAATGAATTAATACCTCCTCACTTCCCTAGTAATTCTGCTTATCCTCTCTGATTTATCTAATACTTGGCCTACTTCCTTCCTTATGTTGCTGGTATTCTTTAAGCTGGGAGGCTAACTCAGAGACTATAGAAAAAAATCATGTTATAAAGCTTACCTCATAGAGTAAATATAAGTAGAATCTCTGTTTACGATGACCAAAGAAGGGTACCAAAGTCATGTTGGGCTCGGGTGGGCATCACCATCTGGAGAAAGCAGTCTGATATGTATTCAAGGGCACTAAAGTGTCTGATGATCCTTGATGTATGGTAGATGGAGACATTCTAGTCCCAGGTGATCTACTGGGGCTCTGCAGAGAAGCAAACATCCTGTATGCCTCTAATGAAAATGGTCCAGCCAGGGTTATGCAATTTTCATTGTGAGATAGGTGTGCTGGGGTTCATAATGAGATTCAACTCTAGTGAGAAATGTCAGTGTGGATACTCTATGGATAATATGACATAAAGGTAGAGGGAAAAAATGTCATCCAGGGATGAGATCCATTGGATACTGTGACAATTTATTCCAGGATGAATTAAGACCAAAAGAGGGTACCCAGAGAATAAAATGATTAGTGCATACACCCATAAAAAACTCAAAATCAATAATGATCTGTAAAAACAAAAAAAGCCCTACAGAGTTCTTATTTATCCTCATGACAGCTGCCTCAATATTTATTTTCCAATAGCAAATATAAAATATGAAATCATTTTAAGGAAGGGTGGATCTTTTCCATGTCCCTGATGCCTCTGCAATATTCATGATTAGTTTTCCATCTGAGTAGCCTTAAGACTGGATCTAAGATGGCCAAATTATTTTTATCTAGTCGGTCCCTTACTACAGGTCTAGTGAGGCTAGTAAGATGACCCCTCCATTGGTTAGGTGTGATTCTGAGGCAGGTAACTTCAATGAAAGGGTCACCAGAGCAGCCACACTGGGCATACTGTTTGCTGACTCTGGAAGCTCTCAGCTACTATGCCTTTATGTATTTTAAAGTTGTGTGTATTCATTTGGAATACTTTAAAATGCATATGATAAACCATTCAAAAGCTAATGGAGCAATGTAACTGAGTATCTTTCCTATTATTCATGTGCTTTCAAATATAATCTGAAATGCATGTATGTTATTTTTATCTTTACACAAATGGAGTATAGCATATTAAGCACACTGTTTTGCACCATTTTTTCCCTTATCAGTACAAGTAGTGTTCTTTGATTTATTTTTCATTGCTGCATTTCTTTGTATAGATATACTATAATTTTTAACCAATGTCTATAAATAAACAAGTTGTTTCCAGAATTTTGGTGTTGCCAATAAGATCATAAAAAATTCTCTTATTGAACATAACATTTCACACAACTGTGAATATGCATTTAAGATATATCCAAAGAATATCTTCAGTTATAATTTTGACAGTTATTCCTATAACTCCCTCCATACATGTTGTCTTAGTTAATACTTCAGCAGGATGTATACACACACACACACACACACACACATGCTCTTAATCTTATCCCCATCTTTTCCTAATTAGTGCATCCTCATCCCTCAAGATAAACTTGTTTCCCTACACATTCACTAACATAGTATGTTCATCACATGTGTAGTATATTTTTTAAATGTTTATTTATTTATTTTTGAGAGAGAGGTGGCACTCTCAGCCCAGAGCCCAACACAGTGCTAGAACTCACAAACTGCAAGATCATGACCTGAGCCGAAATCAAGAGTCAGATGCTTACCTGACTCAGCCACGCAGGTGCCCTACATGTATGATATTGACAAATATGATAAAAGAAAAATGACTTCTCAGTATGACTTTAATTTGCATTTTTCTTATTATGAATAAGTTCAAATATCATTTTATATATGTAGTTCTTTTTCTATCAGCCATCCCAATCCTTTGCTTCTTTTTCTCTTGAGTTTATTATGCTTTCCTTATTGATGTGTAAAAATTCTTTCCATAACAAGAAAAGTAGGTCTTTGTGCTTTGAGTTGCAATTATTGTTTTCATGTATCTGTTGACTTTGGGGTTGTGTGAGTGTTGATTTGAAATAGGAGTCTTAATTTCATTATATTTTTGGTGTCCTTGTCTTAAACTAATATAATAGGCTTTTAAATTAATTTTCAGCTTAATAAATTCTCTTACTTTTTGTAAATATTGTTATTGGACTTTAAACAGTTCTGCAAAATTGATTTGTTTTATGGTAAACAATTTTGTGATCCCCAGAGGACGATAATGATAATTTTCTACCCTTTCTAATTTGCATATTTTTTTCTTCCTTTTTCTGACTGCACCGCCTCATAACTCACAAATGATACTACATATTAGTGGTAATAAATGGTGGACTTGTTTCATTTCTTATTTTAATGAGAAATGTTTTCCAGCAAACGATGCATGCCTATCGATTGCTATTCTATAGAAAATAGACATTGAATTCTGAGAATCTTTGTAACATTTTTGGAAACTATTTGTCACTCTTGCTAAAATTAGGTAGTGCTACTCAATAATGAAACATTCTTTTATTTCTAGAATAAGCTCCATTTGGTATTGGTTTGTTATACTTCCACTATTTTGCTAAATTCTATTTATTAATCTTTTATTCAGAATCTTTGCATCAATGCTATATTGTATTTGACCAAACAAAGAAAAATATTGTTTTCATTGTACGATGTAGGAATGTTACAGCTTTCGTGTCATTTGTTACTAGCAGCGTAATTTGTTTCTCATGAGATTTGAATTCTAAATTTTCCTATCCAATAATGCCATTGCTCTGAAAAAGCCCAAGAATCCACAGATAAATTAGTTTATATTTAGGGGCGCTAAGTGGCTCATTAAGTTAAACAATTGACTCTAGACATTGGCTCAAGTTGTGATCTCTCAGTCATGAGATAGAGCCCTGCACGGGGTTCTGCACGGATCATGGAGGGATTCTCTCCCTCTCTCTCTGCCCCTCCTCTGCTCACATTCTCTCCCTCTCTCTTTCTTTCCCTCTTTCTCAAAAATAAACAAACTTAAAAAAAAAATAGTTCATGTTAGCACAACAAACCCTAGCTCCTGCAACAGATAGATCCTTAAACCTCCAAAAGATTTACTGGTTGTTCATGTCAGTCAGGAGGGACAATGGAGCAGCTGGGGTTGAGATGCAAGGAATAGTGTTATTTCAGATACGTATTAATTTAGGACCCAGGTAATTTCTATCTTGGGACACTGTTATTTTCCATACATAGTTTCCAAATGTCCATGGAGTGGGGCAGGAGAAAGCAAGGATTTTATAACCAGACCTAAATATGATGTGTATAAATTCTACCCACATTCTGTTGGCCAGAATTAAGTCAAATGTCTCAACTTAATTATGAGGGAAAATGGAAAACATAATCTCCATTTACACCCAGGAGGAGAATGAAACAAGTTCTTGAATCCATTGGCAGTGGCAACAAACAAACAAATAAACAAACAACCTTAACATCTAGTCCACAAGAAAAGTGAGGGATCTGAGAGTCGATGAACAAAAAAATAAAAATTAAAAAAATAATAAAAATAACAAATAACAAGAGTCATATACTCTAACTTCTTTTATGTCTATAATATCCCATAATATCCTATAATATATATATCCTATAATATTCCTAAAATATCATTTTTAAATGAGGCCAATTTGGAGGCTTCAGCATGCAGAAAAGTATGACCAAGGGACAGGTTTCACTTGAGTAGTCAGTTAAGTCCATGCCCCCCGCAACTAGTGGTCTAGAGTGTGAGAACCCGGTAGTTGAGGTTTATTTTTGAGGTGACTTAAGATAAAGAAAGAAAAAAGGGACAGAATGTGGTTCTCTCCTAGGGTTCTCCTTGAACCTATTCTGTAGCAGTTGTGTTCTGAGGTATCTATGAAATAATATCACCATGAATCACTGTTAAATGTACTTACCAAATTGTAGTATTAATCTAGATCTGAGTGGGAAAGTACTACCAAAATCATGTATAATTTGATTTGTGTTCTACTCATAACCTAGATTATCATATATTATGGATTCCTTACTCTACTGGATAATCCATACCTTGGTTTATCCTGCACATTTTTGCCAAATATTATTAGGTACTTTTGTATTTATAGGAATGCCATGCCAAGTTCCTGGGGAAAGAACAAAGCAGGAGGCCTCTAGATTAATATGTGGTTGAACATCAAGAAGCTGACTTGAGTTTGAACTCTAGTTCCTAGATTTAGATAGCTCTTGCAAGCTTGATCTTAATACTTTTTTAAAATCTATAAATGTTTCAAATCTTCAAAATATCAAAAGTGATATATTTCTTCTAGCCATGTTGGAATTTAAGGAGTAATATATATGAAATACCTCACATAAAGTCTTCTAAACAGGAGGTGCTGACTAGTTGAAGGAATTGAGTGAAATTCACCCAAATTGTACATCTCTACATGCTAATGTCAATTTAGGTCAGCATAGGAAAGATTTGTCTATCAGTTAGCATCAGTGCCTTACAGATGTGCTAGGCCTAAATATACGATCTCAGATACCGCTGCAGACCATGTTTCCTGATACATTTAAGACTTGTGTGCTTGCCTAAGTTTTTGACACAGAAATTAGTGTTTGTTGTTTAACAAAATAAAAAATAATAATGTTACCAGTGATTGGGCATACAATAAGTGCCAAGAATCTTACTAAGCGTTTTGCCTTCATCTATATAACAATCCCATGGTTAGGTGTTCATTAGGAAATTATTTTCCTTTCTCCCTGTCTCTTTCCTTCTTTCCTTCCTATCCTTTTTCCTTCCTTCCATCCCTCCTTCTGTACCTACACCCCACCATCCCTTTTGAATTTTCCCTGTCGAGTTCCCACAGAAAAGAACATCTGGCCCTCCTTGTGCACAAGTTACAACTTGGTCAGAATTTAGTTCCCTAATTTAACAAGCTATGCATGCTAAAGCACTTGGTTCATAAATTGTTACTTTCAAAATGAGCGAATTAAAATAAAGAGTAAATTTTACCATTTAACACACCTTCAAAGGAAAACTTCACATGTTCCATAAAATTGTTGCCTAGGAAACAAATAATTTCATCTTATTTTGTGCATAGAACTGTAGGTGTATAAATGCTCTGAATTAGTCTCCACACAACATGACAGCTGATATTTATGAACCCAGCAAGACAGTAAAGGAACTTCTACCTTGTGGTAGATTAGGAAATCCAGAGAGGAAATGAGGTCTACATTTTGGCTAAGAAGTCTTTGGGAGATGAACCAGACAAGAACCTCCCTTCAAGTTACTAGGAGAAGGTAAGAAGGATTTAAATAGGCAATTCTCCATAGAGGTTATACAAATGGCCAATAAATATATTAAAAGATGCCCAATATCACTAATCATCACAGAAATGGAAATCAAAACCATAATGAGATATCACTTTAAACCAATTATGGCCATTATAAATAATAATAATAATACTGTGTTGGTGGAGGCATGAAGAAATCAAAATTCTTGTGCACTGTTGGTAGGGATGTAAAATGATAAAGCCGCTATGGAAAACCATATAGACATTTCTCAAAAAATTAAAAACAGAACTACCATATGATTCAGCAATCCCACTTCTGGGTATATACCCAAAAGTATAGAAAAAAATCTTAAAGACTTATTTGCTCATGCCATTCTCAATGCAGTATTATTCATAACTGCCAAGAAGTGTTCATCATTGAAAAGATGGATAAAGAAAATGTGATATTACATATAATGGAATATTAAACAGCCTTTAAAAAGAAGGAGACCTTGACATCTACTACAACATAGATAAACCTTGAATACATTGTATTCAATTAAATAAGCCTGTCAGGAAAAGACAAATATTGCATGATTCTATGTATAGTAGGTATCTAAATTAGTCACACTCTTAGTAGAATTGTAGTTGACAGAAGCTGGGAAGAGGTGGAAAAGGGAATTGTTCAATGCATGTAGATTTTCAGTCTTGCACGATGAAAAACTTCTAGAGATTTATTGCATTAAAATATGCATATGATTAACATTATTGCACTGTATAGTTAAAAATGGTGATGATGGTGAAATTTTTACATATTTTTACCATAATAAAAAAATTATAAAACCATTTTTGACTATTCAAAATGGTCCTTTGCCTTTTGATATAAATTATTTTCTCTTTAATAAATGTAGTGTATTTGATGCCTGGGTGGCTCAGTTGGTTAAGTGTCTGACTTTTGATGTTGTCTCAGGTCATGACCTCATGGTCATGAGATAGAGCCCCGAGTGAGTGCTGGGCTGGAGCCTACTTAAGATTCTCTGTCTTCCTCTCCCTTTGTCCCTCCCCCACTTACACACGTGCATGTGGTCTCTCTCTCTCTCAAAAAAAAATTATAGTGACTTTTTTATTCTTAATATTGATAATTTGTATTTTTTCAGTATTGTCTAGTGATTTATCAGTTTTAATAATCTTTTCAAAGAACCAACTTTCAGTTTCATTGTACTTTATTTTTTTCAGATTTCTATTTCATTGATTTTTACTTCATTGCTTTCTTCCCTTACACTTATTATTTCCCCCTCTCCAGTTGTTTTGAGCTTAATTTGGTTTTCTTTCAATAGTTTCTTAAGTTGAAGTCTTAAAACATTAATTTCAGGCTTTTCTTGTGTTTTCAATTCTACAAATTTCACTTTAGGCTGCACACAACAAATTCTGATATATTGTACTTTCATCTTGACTTGCTTTAAAATGTTTTCTAATTTCCCTTGAGCTTTAACCTTTATTTATATGTTATTTAGAAATGTGTTCTCTAAGTTTTGAATACTTGGAAATTTACCTTATTTTTTTCAGTTTAATCCCATTATGGTTTACGTACATGTTCTTATGACTTCAATCCTTTTAAATTTGTTAAGACTATTTTGGGGTTCAGAATATGATCTATCTTGATGTGCTCTGCACATGGTTGAAAAATTGTATTTTATGTTTTGTTGGTTATAGAATTCCATAAAAACAATTAGGCCAGTGCTGGTCTTACAAATTTTTGTCACTGGTTTTATCCATTACTATGAGATAATCATGGAATTCTACAAATATAACTATGGATTTGTCTATTTCTCCTTTATGCTCTATTATTAATTTTTTGTTTTTGCATTTTGAATCTCTGTATATGCATACCCATTTCAGATCATTATATATTCTTGTTGAACTGACCCTTTATAAATCATGCTCATCTTTGTCACTTAATGTAAAGTCAATTAGGTTTAAGTTTGGCTAATATTTTCCTACTGTATCATAGGAAATTGAGTCCATCAATATATTAAAAAGTATAAGTAGCTTTCATCTCATAAATGAAACATTATGTCAACATTGGAAAATAATTTAATTCAGTATATAAACAAAATATAAAAAGAGGAAAGCTTGGTAATTTCAATAGCTACATAAAAATATTTGACAAAAATTAAACACTTATTTGTAATAAAAACTCTCAGTACACTCTAAGTAAAGGAATTTTCTCAACCTGATAAATAGCATCTATAAAAAACTTTCCTCTCAGATCAAAGTATTAAATGTATTCTCCATTAAAAATCAAGAACTAGTAAAAATATCTTCTGTTACTAAACCTACTGGATATTTTACCAGAGGTAGACCTTAACTAAAGCAATATGACAAGATAAAAACAAACAATGAATCTGAATTAAAAAGAAGAAATTAGTATTTATAGATGACATGGGAAAAACACCAAAAATATACCCAAAAAAGCCTCTAGAACTGATAAGTGAGTTTAACAAAATTACAGGACATAATTAAATATATAATACTTAGTTGTATTTTATATGGAAGTCAGAGGATATTGAAGTAAGGCAAAAAAGTCAACTAGGATGCAAGATTTAAGGAGACACTCATTTTTAGGATTGTGGGACTACTAATAAACAATATGAAGTTCAAACAAGAAAATAATATTTACAATAGCACCAAAAGTCTGAAATACTGAAATACAAGAGTCACTTGTATATTAAAATGTAATCTTTGGGGATAAGATTGTTGAAGGTACATTTTAACAAGTGCTGAAATTGAACAGGCAATGATGTTCTAACACCATCAGGCTTCACTTGTTCCCAATCTCTGCAACCCTTCTTTTCCACAGGCAAAATCCCCACCCTCAGGATCTTCCTCAGTCTCTAGGAATGATTTGAATCTTAAGCCATGAAGGATTCATTTGTTTTCTGAAAGTGTCATCCGAAGACTTCATATATAAGAATGTCCTGAAGGTGGTTGTTAAAAACCCAGATTTTTGAACTTCAATCCATATGCACTGAATTATAATTTCTAGGGGTGGTGATTCAGGAACCTGCATTTAAACAGGCTTCCCAGGTGATTTTTTTTTTAAGAGAGAGAGAGAGAAAGAGAGAGAGAGGAAGAGAATCTCACGAGGGGCAGAGAGAGAGAGAAGCGGGGCTCACCCAACGTGGGGCTCAATTTTACCCAACCTCACCTGATGCTGGACTGGAACTCACAAACCATGGAATCATGACCTGAGCCAAAGTCAGATACTTAACCACTAAGCCACTCAGGCACCCCCCAGGTGCTTCTTATAAACTGTAACATTTAAGAACTCTAGCCAAACCCATCAATTATGCTTACCCAAAGTGTGACTGTTGGGTTCACTTTCGGTAACTCTATTCATATCTACTGTCCTGTGTCTGGGTCTCTAAAAAAGCAGGAATGGAAGACTTAACTGTATTTGTACGGGGAAGATTCTGGCCCCAACCTATGCCCTGCTGACCAGATCCTGATTCCTACTGATATTTCTTTATTCTACAGGTATTTATTAAGCAATAGTAGGTATCAGGCCCTAATCTATGTTTTGAGGATACAGTAGTGACCAAAAAAAGAAAAAAAGAAAAAAAATTAAAAATAAATGTTTTCCTGAAGATTATTTTCTAATGTATATATATACAATTAATAAAATTAAACAGCTAAGTATAGCCTTTTAGGTGATTAAACAATATTATGGAGAAAAATGAAACAAGGATGAAAATAGAAGTGTGAAGACTATAATTTTCAATAGGATGATAAGGAGTGGATGATCAAAAAGGTGCTGATCTACTTGCTTACTGTGCTTCTTAATATGACCTAATGAAAACTAATCTTTTCATCACTAATGTCATGCTTACCCTCTTTTAGGAAGGATGCCAATAATTTCATGGGTCACTGACCTGTCAGGGTCTTCTTGGATGGCCCACTGTCTAAAGTCTCTTACCATAGCCTTCAGCTGTCAAATTCTGGGACAGGACTTGGTTACCTAGAGCCTGGAGCTGGGTCTGGCTGTAACACCTGTCCCAAGTCATTCTTTCTAATTTAGCCATTATCAACCACACCTAGAGATGGTAGATTCACCTAGATTTGAAGATCTAATTGCAGTAATAGACTCCGACCAGAAGAGGGTAGCAGAGGGTTGCAGAGTAAGAGTGACTGCTGGCATAGGTCTTCCCCCACAGAGGCTAAGTTCAAACAGCATTAATATAGTCAAAGTCAAGTGGGGAGTTCATTAGGTAAAGCACTGGACTCAGAAAGACATCGTTTGTAAGAGCTGGGACTAAACTAGAATTACACACTGCCCTGGAAGAAAAGGAAAGCTAAGTGTATCAGAGGGACAATTCTAGAGCACTTTTCAGATAACGTTTCTTTCCTGCTAATACACCTTTGATTTCTTGTTAGATGAAGTAGATGCCATACCATGAATGTCTTCTACTGCTGTAGCCCTTGTTTATTCAGCTTCCTCTCCTGCAACTCTCACATATCCACTCAAGTTCTACCCCATTAAGAACACAATGGCCTCTTAGCATGCTATAAGTTCTCAAGACTCAAAACTTTATTTTCCTTTTTCTCTGTGGTGAACATTTACTTATTTTGAGTTCTTTGCTTAACTGATCATATGAAGAATTAAAACTGAAGTCTCAGAGCAGTCTCTTATTTGAGAATAACATGAAAAAGGGAACAAGACCACCTGTGGAGTTCTTGTCTACAACTCCAGCAACCAGCACAGTACCATACATTGAAGACACTCATTTTTTTACTGCAAGCATTCAACATATTATTAGAGAAGGCAATTAATTGAGATGGCGATTTTACAGTCCTTTTCTCTTAAGGGGTCAGCAGTATGATGTATGTCATTGCTACCTTATGCTCTGAAGAAACCAGATATAATGCCTCCTTGGTCAATAGTACCAAGCAGAAAGCCTGTCACCTAATGATCTCTTTGGAACAACCTGACAGTGATATCAAACAGATGAAGCTAAAAAGACATCACAGGAAGGCAGAATGTTCCTAAAGCAATCATCATGTCCAAACAAGGCCCAAGGTCGGTACCGTCCCCTGTGCTGCCATTGGCCAGGACAATGCCACCTGTCAGCTGCAGATTTACCAACACCTCTCTCAGGACATGAACTAACAGACAATATTCTTGACTCCTTAGAGCCAAATACATGAGAAAAGAAAAGGAATGGAATTCACTGAGCTTGTCCTTTTCAACAGTGCTGTGAAAAAAATATTCAAAAGCATTACTTTTCTTAGCTTTTATAACAGATCTGTAAAAGGCTCTTATTATCTGCCTCATTTTTAGTAGGCAGTGAAATAAAGGGAGGTAAAAGGACTTGTTCAAGGTCACTCACCAGTTTTATTGACATGTTTTTCTCTATCCTACCATGCTTTGTCAATTCAATTCAATGTAACCCATGTATCATGTTTTATAATTTATAAAATATATTAATATTGATTTTTTCACTTATCAAGCACAAGCACCATATTAGGGAAAAAAGTAGGTCTCTCTTTAGACAGATATTATAGTAAGACTAGAAGGAGAATACATGAATTTTGATTCAAAAGTGCTCAAAATAAAGAAAAAAACCATCAAAAATAAACTTTGTCTTTTTTTTGAGAGAGAGAGAGAGAGAGAGCCAGTAGGGGAAGGACAGAGGGAGAGGGAGAGAGAGAATCTTAAGAAGGCTCCATGCCCACTGCAGAGCCCAATGCCGGGCTCAATCTCACAACCGTGAGATCACGACCTGAGCAGAAATCAAAGGCTGTACAACTAACTGAGTCACCTAGACACCCTAAACATTGTCATTTTAAACACAAAATAATAATGGCCCTTGCTGTTTTCTAACATACATGTGGGTTGGGAGGGTGGGGGCAGATAGCAGTGACTTAAGTATTTAAGTAGGAGAGAGAATGTAGGTGGGTCAATCCAGTTGCTAGGGAGATTACGTTAAGGAGTTTTCTATATCATGGTTATAAAAAATTGAAATTTAGGGCTGCATTTGGCAGTTGGGTCTAGCAAGAACTAAACTTCTTATATGAGAAAATTAGGAGGATGTTCTTTCTATTGCTTAAATTACCACTAAATGGCAATAAAGGGAAAATCCTAAAATTAATGCCACAAAACAATAGAAATCAGACGTGCAGAGTGAAACACAACCATGAGAATAGACGTCCCTTGAAATTTCAGAAATATTGGAGATGAAATTTGGTCTGTAACAGAGGGATTCGAGCTAATCCAATCCAGGTGTTAGGAAGGAAGGAATGCAAAACTGGTGTCTATATTAAACTTGCAACTCACACTATGACCAGCCCATGTTTACTGAGCAACTACTATATGCCAGTCTTGTTTCATGCATTTTCATACATGGTTTTATCTAATTCTCATAACTTTATTAAATGCATGTAATGACCATCAACATTTCAAATGAACAATGAGTCTTAGAGATATTATGTAATTTTTCTCAAAATCTCATGGGAAATAGGTTCAGGATAGATCAGACAAGTCTGTTTGATCCCACTGCCTGTGACCTTAAAACTATGCTCCATAACTTCAAGATACTGCAAATTATAGTTACAGCAGGAACTTCTCTAATAATCTCTAAATTATTCATTAATTTAGATTCAACTCTGTCACATAGAGTTAACAAGATTTCTAAGAAATATGCTAATAGAGCCATTACTAAGGATGCTTCGTTATTATCACCATTTAAAATATAATCAAAATGAGCTGTTCTGATGACACTCTCTCGCAGTTTGCAAACTTCTTATTGTATTCAGGAAATAAATGTTTATGTCAAGGAAAAGCTTTGGTTCCTTTCTAACTTTTAGAAACTAACCACTAAGAATAATTTAGTATGAGAGAATTGTTTAACAAAAAACTCTCAGGTCAGGTCTTTTGCATTTGTATCATGGACGTGTGATGCAGCTTTAAATATGTGAAGGGACAGTGATAAGAGATGAGAAGAAGTGTTATACTTAAAGGTAGCTTGAAAATATTCAATTCAACAAATGTGTTTTCTGAGCTGGGCTCTTACTGATTGGGAAGTAGGATTGAGGGTGAGAGAAATAAATGGAATAAATAGAAAATTTGGGCCCTATTCAGGAGGCACTTACATTTCAAATAAGAATAGTAGGTCATTCCATATTTTAAAACTGGGAATTTTTCAAGAAACTCTACTAGGAAATAGTAATATGACGCTAAAATACATAAATCGCTACCAACAATGAGTGAGTTGTATTCCCAGGCCCTATGGAAGGAAGTTTCTATACATGATTGTGTCCATTCCTCACAAGAGTTTTATAGAGTCTATGTTATTTACTTCCACTTTACCAAGGAAATGGAGACTCTCCTGGGCATGGGATATTGGGAATGGAAGGTATAGACTTGAGTCTGAGTCCTGGAGGCTGCCGTCCTCTTTCCTACTCCCAATCTGGAATCTAGTGAACCTTTGAGCTATTATCTTCTGGAACAAATATGGGACTACTTCCACCTATTAATCATCATGTCATGTAATGCCTGCTACAAAGCAATTCTGGAAGGGTTTCGTTGGGTGGCTAATAGATCAGCCAGAAGTATTTTTTGATACAAGTAAATAAAACTTGCTTAAAAGTGACTTGAAATACATGGATTGTGACTCTCCTGTAACAGCAGTCTTGCAATAAGATGCTGTCGTTATGGTCCAAAGGCTCAGTGAAAATAGGATGAGCATCTCTCTCACCATGTTTTTCTTTTGGCCTTTCCCATGAGCATGTTAAAGGTGCCCTAACTTCAGGCATCACCATTAGCATTCATGGCAGAGTACAAAGCAATTAAGAGGTAAGTTCATCTTTGTGGGTCTCCAGGTAGCTATAAGAGTAGTAGTAATAATAATAATAATAACTATAACTATATAATAATAACTATAATAACTTCAATGTATTTGCTGCTGCATATGTGCCAGGTTGTATACTATTTTTCCACAGACAATCTTACATAATCCTTATGACAGTCCTAGATGCTATTATTGTTATTTTCATTTTATATATGATAAAATTGTGACCCAGAAAGGTAACACCATACATTCAAGGTCATATAATCAGTAAGAAGGAAAAGCAGGATTCCAGATGTTCTTTCTGGCTCTGATGCTCTTAATCCTGCCCTACCCTGATGCTTATAATCAATGAATGAGTGATTGAATATATATGTGGGTGTGTACACTTCTAAACCTTTCTCAGATGCCACATTCTCTATCATGCCTTTTATTACCCACAATTCCTCCTAATTCCTGTCATTTGTGTATCTCTTATGCCATCTTATCTCTCTTTCTCTCAAAGTCATTTCCCACATTTCCTTTCCTCTTGTATTCAAATGTAAGAACCTAATGGTCAGGGTCCATGCCTGTTATTAGGCTCAAGCTTAATGGGCAGGTGTTTAGTAAATGCGTGTTGAGAAGTCACCTCAAGCCCTGCCCCTGGCCCATGTTATTTAATGAAACATGCTGGAATCTGGGATTCATTTTGGTAAAGTCCAATTGCTTGGCCTCTCTTTGGCCATTGCCAGATATGTCAGTTGTGAAACAGAATTTATGATCTCTACAAATATAAATAGGGACACAACAGCTTTATGACTATTACACTCAACTAGTCCTACCAATAATCTCCATAAAAAAAAAAAAAAAAAAAAACACAGCTCTCCCCCTCACCCTATCCCACAGGAATAAAAGTCCAGTTCTATCCCATAATAAATCAAGTGGTCTGCCTTTGTGATATGTGAAATATTTATAATTTTTAAGATACTAATATTTTAGAAACAGTATAACAATAACTCACTACCTAGTTGCATATTACATCTTTTTATTCTAGAACTTCAAGTTATTAAACTTTTATTGTATATTTCATATTCATCAGTTATCTTCAGCATGTTGTCTCATCTGTTCATTCTTCCTTAACCCAAGAAGTACTTAATAATACCTATTATTTGCATAGCACTATATGAAGCACTGGGAATATAGAGATGTCGTAGTGTGATAGATAATAGGAAGAATTATAATCAAGGTACATTAACAGACAAAGGGATGAACAAATTTTCTTGAAAGCATTGTAGAACGCATTATAGAAGAGGAAATATTGGAATAAGGTCGTGAAGTATGAGAAGTTTATCAGCTGGACAAGAAGACATTAGGGTAAAGGAAAAGTCAGATACAAACATACCTAAAATAGGACACACTGAGGAATTGTAAGTAATTCTATGTGGGTAAAGTATGGATTGCATCATGAAAGTGATGGAACCGAAGTTGACATGGTAGGTGGGCAGTAACAGTACATCTCACTCAAGCAGTTAAGATGCCTGTAGTCCTTCTGCAGCCAAAAACTCAGTGCAAGCCATTCAGCAAATACAATGTCTAGATGCAATAGTTGTTCAGTCATTTTGACAGATACTACGCTCTCCCACTTTATTTTTTTATTTGTTGGCACAATGAGACAGGGTGATTCTCAGACCAGCTATGCCACGTACCATTACTTTGCCTACGTGGTATATTAATTATCTCGTTTTGGCTAACAAAGTACTCCCAAATTTATCAGCATAAATCAACCTCTTTTTCCCCCCCACATAGTTTCTGAGGATTAGAGATGCTGGACCAGTTTAGTTAGGTGATTTGAACTCAGGGTCTGTCATGAGGTTTCAGCCAAGCTGTCCAAGGAGGCTGCAATCATCTAGAGGGTCGCTCATGACAAGGAAGCTGTCTCTTCCAAGAGGGAAAGAGAAAGAGAAAGGTGAAGAGGGAGAGGGAGAGAGGAAGAGAGAGAGAAAGAGAAAAAGAGAGAAGAAAAAGAAAATCTCCAGTACATTTTGTGACCTATAGTTTCCAAAGCCTCACAGTTTCTTCTGTTTTATTTTACTGGACACACAGGGAATCCACTGCATAATGTGAGAAGAGAATTCATAAAGACAGGAGTTCTAGGAGGTGGGGCTCAGTAGATCCTATCCTACAAGCTGGTTACCACAATCTTCTCTCTAGATCTAATGATTCATATCCCTACTATCTATGAATATACAACTTATACTCAAGGCCCCCAAAGCCTCATCCACCATAGCATCCACTTGAAGTCCAGAATCTTGTTATCTAACAAAAGCCCAGTCACCAATAAAGATCCTTGGGTATATTTTCATAGGTTAAAATCCTCAAAGTATAGTTCCTTTCAATTTGAGATCTTATGAACTAGAGAAACCAGTCACCTGCCCCTCATACACCTAACAGAAGCATTGACCAACTTCTACATACACTCACATTCTTTTTCAAAAAAGAGAAATGAGTGGCACATAGCAGTCATATTTCCTAGAAGTTCTGAGATTGAGCTTGAAAAATGTTGAAAGTTCTTTGTTATAGCTCAGCCTCCTGTCCAGGAGTTACTCTCCACAGCTCTTGGCTTTATTGCCTGGGCTCTTATTAACATGGAGCCATTCTTCCTCTTTCATGAAAGGTAGTGTACCTGCAGGTGATTAGTCTTCGCAGCCTATTTCCTGTTAGTAGAAGTTTGGGGGTCCAGAGCCTTTCATTGTGTACTCCCACTCTCCCTTTTGCTCCAAGCTGGCATTGTTTCTAATGATATAATCTTCTTAAAAACTTTGTGAATCTTCTTGGGGTTCACTCCCAGGGACAAGACTCACAATCACAAATCCCAATGCAATAAGACATCTTAACTGTGGGTCTCTGTGGGTAACAATGAGGGATAACAGCCTCAATTTTTCTAGAAGCCCAATCTTTCTGGAGGGCCTTCTGCCTGACTGAAAGGTACATGGAAACATTGCCTTCAATCTATCTAAGATCTTATCAAAACATTTTTCAGTTATAGTATTTGCTGTATCTGGACCTGGTTTCCAGGTTCCTGGGTTTGCTCTTTGCTCAGAAACCATTTCTTTTCTTTAGCATCCCTTGCTATCTTCAGAGGCCTAAAAATCTCAAAACAATCAAATCCCAATTCTTCATTCCCTTCCTTTTATTTACACTCTTTGTTCTTACTTACTATAGCAGCAGAGAGCAAAAAGAAGGCACTTAAAATATTTTGCCCAGAAAACTCCCTCACTGGATCATTCATCTCATAAGCATATTTCCTCTTTTCCATATTCCTGTAGATGAAAATGTTGCTCAAATTTCAACTACCACAAACCTGGGATCTCCCCTCCTCTGTTTTCCAATACGATCCTCACATCCCTTTTAGCCATCACAGGAAGCATTCTTGAAGTCCATCATGTTTGGCAGACAGTTTCCTCATAAATATTCTTCTTAGTATTATTCCAGCTTCTACCCACTGCCTGGTTCCAAAGCCACTCCCAATTTATTATGACAGCACCCCCACATCCAAGTACTGAAGTCAGTATTAGTTATCTAACAGTCTGTATAAAAATTTACTCCAACATTTGGTGATTTAAAACATGAAACATTTAAGATCTAACACAGTTTCTAAAGGTCAGGACACTAGGAGCATTTTACATGGGTGGTTCCAACTTGATATCATTCATGAGGTTGTACTCAAATGTGTGCTAAAGATGCAATCATCCGAAAGCCTGACTTGGGCAGGAGAATCCACTTCCAAGGCACTCATTTGGCTGTTGGCAGCAGGCCTCAGTTCCCTGTGACATGAACTTCCCTGTATGACTTCTCAGACAGTTGCAGCTGCCATTCACCAGAGTGAGTGATTCAAAGAAGAGAGAAAAAAGTGAGCAAGCCAGAAGCTTCTTTTATGAACTATTGTTTCCATAGTTACAGGCTGTCATTTCTTTATTTCTGCTTTACTCTATTAAGCATACAGACTAACCCTGATATATTGCTGAATGCAGGTAAGCAAGGTCATGAATATCAGGAGGGAGGATCCTTAGGCTCCTTTTGGAGGCTGGCTACTACACATGGATATAGACATAGACTACTTTTGATACCTTTATATGTGAAGGCAGCCCACTAACATGTGATACATGAAGCATGGGTGAGTAATTCACTGCTTTCATTCTGTTTAATTTCTGTGCAATTTGGGGAGAAGGGTAAAAGTGGTGAGTCTAATCCAACAAAGCATAGTGGAAATTATGTCTTGCTGCTACATTTCTACAACAAAGTTTTTAAGGGAGTGAATTATCTTCCATTCTTTACTTCTAAAAATAATAAGTTGTCCTATAGGCTAAATTTATACTCAAATCATCCTAATTTATTCCTGAGGAAGGAGAAGGAATAGACAGAAATTAACATTTGGTACACACTTGATAAGTAGAAATGTTGTACCATGTTCACAACACGGTCAATCTCATTTAATCCTGACAACGACCTGGTAAGATGTCCTTCATTTTACACTTGAAGCCACAGATTTGGGGGCAGGGACCAGAGCAAAGAAAGTCTCACAGAAGGAGAAAATGACATAGAGAGCTGAAAAAATGTAGAGGGTTCCCCCTGAATCTTCAGCCAGATGTGGAGCTGGGCAAGAGTGTGAGGAATTACTCAGGGCCAGGGAAAGGACTGTCATTCAGGGGTAGGTGGAGCAATCTGTGGAGCTTACAAATGGCCAGAGATAATTCATCTTCATGAGCAAGAGTAGAAAATGTAACACTTCATGAGGCATCAGGTAGAGGACTCAGAAGGATGATGCATAACTAGTGTCAAAAAAACTTAGCCTTGCTCTAGACCAATTTAACAAACCTAAAAGGCAAGTTTCACAGGATGCTACTGATCCTAATAAAATTAACTTTGTACCACAGAATACAAGTTAGGAACATATAAAGAATACAATTACTCAACCAGAAAAAATCCATCATGCCTGCCATCTAATAAAAAAAATTAACAGTAATGAAAGAAGCAGGTATATGACCACTAATGCTGAGAAAAATTGATAGAAACAAACAAACACAAAAGACACAGATAATAGAATTACTAAAGAGACGTACAAAGAGTTATAATTATATCTCATATGTTCAAGAAAGTATACAAAACCATGTTAAGAAATATGCAAAATTGAATTTCTAGAGATAAAAATATATTGTCTGACATGAAAACTTTACTAGATTGGGTTAAGAGAGAGTAAACATGAGGAAGAATATTAGTCGACTTGATGCATAGCAAAAGAAACTATCCTAATGAAATACAATGGTAAAAGTTTTCAAAATATGGGGCAAACTAATTAAGCCTAATATTATGCATAATTGGAATCACAGAAGGAGCATACAAAATATTTGAAAAACATAATGTCCAAGGCACACCAAAATGCTTTAAAAGTAGTAAAGAGAAAATTTTAAGAGGAGCCATATAATAAAAGAGACATACTGTGTACTGAAGAACAAAGAGATTTATTGTGAGAAACAGTATTAGCCAGAACATAAAGGAAAAACAACCTGAAAGTACCATCAAGTGAGAATTCTGTGCCCAGTACAAATATCTATAAACAATGAAGATGACGGGGCACCTTGGTGGCTCAGTCAGTTAAGCATCCAACTCTTGATCTCAGCTCAGGTCTTAATCTCGGGTCGTGAGTTCAAGCCCCACATTGGGCCCCATGCTAGGCATGAAGCCTACTTAAAAATAAATAAATAAATGAAGTTTAAATAACAACTTTTTTGACATACAAATGTGGAAAGAGATCATCATTAGCATACCTGCACTACAACATGCAGCAACCTTAAAGGAAGTTGCTCAGAACAAATTAAAAATGACACGTGGTAGATATGTGGGTGAGTATAATTCTTCCTTTAAAAAAATTCTCTTTGGAAATTAATTGGCTAATAAAACAATAATTCATTATAAAATGTTTGACATATTTTGAAATAAAATGTATTAATAATATAAGAAATGAAGAGAAAGGAAAATGGAGTGCTCTAGTGTTATCACCTCCCATGTTATTAAAATAGTTAAGAAAGTTAAATATGTATAATATCAACCCTAGAAGACCAACCAAATTGACAAATAAATAGGTAAAAATAAAATGTTGGAAAGAAGATAAAATGGAATGATAAAAAATAGATACTGAATTAATCCAATCTTGAATTAAACAAGGCAGAAACAAGAAAATTATAATAAAGTACAAAAGGACTGACTGAAACAAATAGCAAAATGGGAGATTTAATCCAAACCGTATCAAAGAACACAATATAAATGATATAAGCACCTAACCAAAGAGCCGAAGAGTCATACTGAATTTTATAAAGAGGCCCAGCTCTGTGCCACCTAAAAGAAATTCACTTTATAAGGACACAATAAGATGAAAGAATGGAAAAGAATATATATATCCCACTATCAAAAGAAAGGTAGAATGGCAAATTTATTATCAAAGTATATTTCACAGTAAAGGTTATTAGCAAGAAGAAAAGGATCATGTTATAATGATAAAGGAATTAATTCATAAGAATCTCTGTTGTTAAGTGAAGAAGATATAACAATTTTCAATGTTTCCGTTCTTAATGACAGAGCTTCAGAATACATGAAGCATAAATTTATACAAAATAAAAGAGAAACAAGTCCACAAGTAGGGCTGAGAATGTCTCTCAATATTTTATGGAATAGATGGACATAAAATCTATAAATATATGGAAGAATTTCACTTCATTATCAACAAACATGACCAATTTGACATTTATGTAACATTCCATCTAACATTCGAATACACATATTTTATGAGTGTACATGAAACATTACTAAGACCGTATTCTGGCCCATAAACAAGTCTTATTAATATAAGTATGCTTTTTTGAATGTGATGAAATTTAAATAAAAATCGGTAATAGAAGGATATCCAGAAAATCATTAAATATTTGGAAACAAAATACCACGGTTATAAATCACATATGATTCAAAGAAGAAATCAAGATGTAAATTAAAGAGCATTTTAAAGTGATTGAAAGTGAAAACATGGTATATCAGTACACATGGAGGCAGCTTAAGCCGTACTTAGAAATTAGAGCATGAACGCCTGTTAGATAAAAAGAAATTCTCAGACAATGACTTCAACCTTCACCTTAAGACAGTTGAAAAGGTCAAGCAAATTAAATCCACAATAAGCACAGGAAAGAAATACTAAATAGCAGATATTAGCCAAATAAAACAGCAGATTTACAATAGAGAAACTGACGAACTATTTCTGAGTGGTTGTGCCACTTTATATCCCCATGAGCAGTGTATGAGGGTTCTGACTGCTCACCAGCCCTGGACGTTGCTCATTTTTAATGCTACAGACATCCTAGCCACTGGGCAGTGTTTGTTCACTGTGGTTTTCATTCACATGTTCCTAATGACTGAAACTGAGTGTGTTTTCATGTCTTTATTCTCCATATGTACATCTTTCATGGAATGTCTGTTTAACTCTTTTGTCTATGTTCAAACTGGCTATTGGGACACCTGGATGGCTCAGTCAGTTAAACTGAAGTGCCTGACTCTTGATTTTGGCTCAGGTCATGATCTTTCAGTGGTGAGATGGAGCCCTGCACACAGAGCCTGCTTGGGATTCTCTCTTTCCCTCCCTTTCTGCCCTCTCTGCTAGCTCACTCTCTCTCAAAAATAAATAAATAAATAAATAAATAAATAAATAAATAAATAAATAAATAAAAATATTTAAAAATTAATTTTTATTAATGGAGTCTTCTAAAGAGTAAAATTTTTAAATTTGATAAAGCTAAATTGATCCCAATGTACTCTTGTTTTCTCATGTATATTTAAATATCTTTGCTGAATCCATGATCTTCTATGTTTTCTTGTGGATCTTCGATAGTTTTTAGTTCCTAAATTTTAGGTCTGTAATCCATTTTAGGTTAATTTTTTCCATATGAAATGAACAAGGTATTTCTATCACATATGTTGCAAACATTTTCTTTCAGTTTGTCTCATAAGCAAACTTTTAACTTTATTTATAATGGCTTTGTTGGTTACAAAAAAATGTGTCTTTTAGTTGTGTGCAGCCAAATTTTCAAACTTTTTTTTAAATCTGGATTTTGGCTTATAGTTGGAATGCCTTTATCTGCACCTAAAGAGGAATGTATTTTAAGTTTAAATTTTTTTTAACTAAAGATGAATATAATCTTTTAAATGATTCTTTATAGTGCTTGTGTGGATTGCTATTTGCTATTATATATATTATATACTGATCCATTTAGAGCTTATTTTTATATATAATGTGAGAGATGGATCAAAGTTTATCATTACTATTCAAATGACTAACCAGTTGTTCTGGAACCTTCTCTGTCCACCTTTGAACCAGCAATTTGAGCTGCCACTTTTATCACATATTAGAGTTCCACATTATTTGGAGTCTTTTTTTCTTTTATCTTTTACAAAAATTTAAGTTTATTTATTTTGAAAGAGAGAGTACAATTGAGCGGGGGGGGGGGGGGGGGGGCAGAGAGAGAAGAGAGGAAGAAACCCAAGCAGGTTCTGCATTGTCAATGCAGCCTGATGCAGGGCTCATACCCAGAACAGTGAAACCATGACCTGA
This sequence comes from Hyaena hyaena, assembly GCF_003009895.1. NCBI lineage: Eukaryota > Metazoa > Chordata > Mammalia > Carnivora > Hyaenidae > Hyaena > Hyaena hyaena. The sequence continues at coordinate 697,063 of NW_024081092.1, read as the reverse complement.
GCTGAATTCAAGAGTTGGTCTCGACCAACTGAGCCACTCAGGCGGCCTATGCTTTAATTTTCTATTCCACAGGACCTCTCTATTTTTGTTGCCAGTACCACATATTCTGTCAATTTACACTAACACATGATTCTATGTCTCGTATACACAAGATTTACATTCTTTCCACCAACTGCAGTAAACTTTTCACCAAGTTTAATGTTCCCTCCTAGGTCACTGCTATAAAATTACATCCCAATTTAATTGTACTGTTCCCGCCCTTCATTTTCCATGTGAGTCTACTGATTTCTTCTTAGAGATGCTGAAAAGTAGCAATCCTGTAACTTTATTACTTTACAGTAGACCCACTTAACATGGAAGGAATACTTCTCCCAGGTGAGCTGGCCTTGTTCGTATGTAAGTGTCTCCTGGATACCATTCTCTTTTTACCATCATTGCATAGCTCCCAGTGGTCCAGCTTCTATCCAGTAAGTTTCTAGCACATGAAATTCAGGGCTGGTGCTTTATTGCCAAGATGAAATTTGGAGTGGTGACCCGACCGATATTTTCTTTTCTGAGAGAGTGTACAGATGTAAAGGGTCTGAAAATCCTTACACATCACTCAGAATGACTTTTGTCCACGTACCTAACGGTAGATGTTGTGTCTGTAGTTGTTAGCAAGCAAAAAGGGAGTGGCCAATTCAGCCAGATGTTACACAGCAGAGAAAATCTCAGATGTGTTAGTCTCTTCTACAGTAGTGGGTGGTCTCAAAAGTGTCACAGAAGAAATATAGATTGTTTAGGGTGTTAGGTATTTTCTATTTTGTTGCTGAGTGTCTAGGAACCCGTGTATTAAATTCTTTCTGAAATTCCAGGAAAAGAAAAATTTGCTCTTCCCAAGACCAGATTCATTGTATCTAAATAGATTATTTTCTAAGCTATGTCAAATCCTTTTTTTTTTCTTTTTTGGAGGGGGGTATGAGGTATAAAAGAAACAACCAAATAAATAAATTGTTCTTATGGTAATTGGAAATAGGTAAATATTCCCTTATTTAACATAATCACTGGGAGGGGTACTATCTTCCAAGAGAGAATTAAATGACCATGAAAGACAAAATTAAGCAAATGGATTATTCTGACACTACAAAGTCAAACAGACCTAAAGGCCAGCATTACTAAAAAAATAAAAAAGTCTTTCTCATAAAACAAAATTGCTCTAGGTTTGAATTCATTGGTAAAGGATTAGTCAAAATGTTAAATTACAAGTATATTAAACTTCTTGTTTATGCTTTCCACAATGGTAGAAAGCAGGTTTTCAAATTGTTGAGTATAGTATCAAGATTAGTGAAAACACAAGAAGCAGAATGACTAATTATGTAGACTAGCTACTTTAGGACAAGACATGTCACTTGATAATTAAAGTGTCAGTGAAATCAAGAAGATTTATAAGTCTGGTGCAATGAAATTATAATCTGAGAGTTATTGATATTCCATGTAAATGGTGTCTTAAAATGACATGTGAATTTGCCACATAGATTCTACTTAATTGTGGGATATATTAATAGTGGAATAATATAACACTACTTAATATAGTATTAATATTTACTCTGTCAGTGTTCTAAACTACTTTGGGATCAAATCTTTAGAACAGAGAGAATGAACACTGTAAGAAATGTTAGATACTATGCTGCCAAAAGTGGCAAGGCATCAAGATTCTACATTCGCTTACCTTTATTCTATGTCCTTTCTTTGGAAAAGCTCATCCATTTACTATTACCTCCTTCCCATCTTCAAAATTGATATCTTTAGCCTTCAATTTTTTTTTTTTTTTTTTGGTGAACTATCAACACCAACTTTTAGTTGTCTGACGGATATATCTGCACCAGTGTACAAGGCAACCCCTGCAAGTTTCATGATAGCAGCTTCTGGTCGGTCATGTATAAAGCTTGGAAATCACCACTCCATCCGCACAACTCATGGAAAGATGAACAAACTGAAAACTCAAGAACTCCTTTTATATCCATAAAAAGTGAGGTCACAAGGAAAACTTCTGTCCCCAATATTAAATATATAGGCAGGCAGAACAGAGAATCACAATTTGATGGAGCAGAAACCAGAGGAACCGGTTCTGGGATAGGAAAACCTGAATTGTAATTGATAAGCTGCTGGGGCTCAGCAGGGACAAGTTTGAGAGTCAAAATCTCCAGAGGGTCAGTCAGGGAGCAGGGACGAGGGAGGTTCCCACACTTTTATGAGTTTTACCTTAAGAGCTTGATCAGGTTCTCACAGTGAATATCAATAAAAAAATCCTCTCATTCTTCCTGCAAAGAAAGGGGGAAAATCATCATTTTTAAATACAACAGGGCATTTTGTCCTTCTTAACACCTTCTGCCCTCAGGAGAAACTATTTAACCGGAATCTAATGTACGAGGGTTTTTGTTATGCCCAACTGACCTGGACAAAGGGAAATACCCAACTCCAGTCAGCTCTAGTCTCCCACAGGGGAGAAGAGAAATACGTACCTCTAGGCCCTTCTAGCCTTCTCTGTGACAGAAAGGAAGGACACAACTCCAGTTCACTCTAGCTGGAGGAATTGAGAAGCACTTGTGAAGTTCATAGTGCAGTGGCACAGACTCACTAAGAGACTAAGACCTATACTTAGGACTTTAGAATGTTTCCCCTCCCACAACACCTCACCACTATGTTACTAAAAGCCTATGTACAGCAGTTCCTTAACCTAGTATATCATGTCCAGCTACCAAGAAAAAAGTACAAAACATACAAAAAGGCAAAAAAAAAAAAATACCCACAGTTTTTAAAAATGTTTTTATTTTTGAGAGAGAGAGAGAGCGAGTGCAAGCACACACATACATGCACTCAAGTGGGGGAGGGGCAGAAAGAGAAGGAGACAGAGGATCCAAAGGAGGCTCTGTACTGACAGCAGCAAGCCCAATGAAAGTCTCGAGCTCATGAACCCTAACATCATGACCTGGGCTGAAGCTGGACACTCAACCAACTGAGCCACCCAGGTGCCCCAAAAATAACAGTTTTAGGAGGCAGAGCAAGAAATATAACCAGACTCAGATATAGGAGGCATGTTGGAATTATCAAGACTAAGAATTTAAAACAACCATGGTTAATATGTTAATAACTCTGATGGATAAAGTAGACATTGTTCAAGCATAAATGGAGTGAGGTAATCAAAGAAATGGAATTTAAAAGAAAGAATGAAAAAGATGTAGTAGAGATAAAGTAAAATAATAATAATAATAATAATAATAATTTAGTGATTTTATTAGTAGAGCGGGTAGCTGAGGAAAGAATCTCTAAACTTGAGGACAGCTAAATAGAAACTGCCTAAACCAGTAAACAAAGAGAGAAAAAAAGATGGAAAATGAGTACAAACACAAAAACCAAAACCAGAATATCCAAGAGCTGTGGGGCAACTATTAGGGTGTAACATATATGTAACGGGAATTTCAGAAGGAGATAGAAAAAACATGCAAAAAAATCTGAAGCAATAATGACTGAGAATTTCCCCAATTTAATGTCAGATATCACATCACAGGTCCAAGAAACTCTGAGAACACCAAGCAGGATAAATGCCAAAAACTTTCACCTATATTTAAATTACAGGGGCCCCCAGCTAGCATAGTCAGCAAAGCATGTGACACTTGATCTCGGGGTTGTGAGCTGGAGCTCCATGTTTAGTTTAGAGATTACTTACATACATACATACATACATACATACATACGTATATACATAACAAAAAATCCCTACAAAGAAAAAATCCTGAAAGAAGCCAGAGGGAAAAATTTCTCCTCAGAAACGATGAAAGCAAGAAGAGAATACAGGGCAAGGAGAGATAAAGTGAGAGAAATGATGGAGAGAAAAACTACTAATGTAGGATCCTTTACCCAGAAAAAATGACCCTTCAAAAGTGAAAAACAAAACTAAAAAGATTTTTTTTCAGCATGATGTGTAAGGCAAAGAATGGTGGGAAACCGTGCTCACTTAGTGAGACAAACAAAATCCAGGTTAAAGGGGGTTAGGCAAGTCATGCAAAAAATCAACTTAATCTTATAGCCAATGGTATTAGCCCGTACTTATTAGGTGTTTGTCATTTTCTGAACACAGTGGTATTTTATACATATATAATCTTATTTAAATCCTCACAACAACCCAAGCAAGAAAAGTGGGACACAGAGAAAACAAGCATTTTCTTAACAACAATGCAATGGGGAGTCATTAGAAGTTTTTAAGTAAGAAATGATGCTGCTGTGCACATATTGTCTGTTCGCTATTATTGACTCCTTAACGGGTTCAAGAAATATTAAAGCTAAATATTAAACCTTAGAGACAATCTAGCTCAACCACTTTAATTTACCAAACAAGGAACAGACACCCAGAGAAGCACATTATCCTGGCCAGGCCCTACAGATTCATTGGTAGAGTATGATTAGAATCTCGGACTCCAGACTACTCTATATCTTCATGACACATTCCTTCCATTAACAGTCTCTGCTTAGATTTTAAAAATCACCAATTCAAACCAATAGCAATGACTGTAACCCTAATCCTAATGACATCTTCCTCGTCCCTTCTTTTTCCACATTTACCATATCTGACATGTAGTGTAAGAAAATAAGCAGACATTGGTTTTCCATTATGTGGAATTAGAATAGCTGACATTCTTTGATGCTCACTTAGTCATTTCGAACAGAATTGATTTCATTTTATTAGAGCTTTTAGGCTAAATTCTTGATAATTGCCTCATTAAATTTCACTCCTCCAACATGCTCCCTTGCAAATTGTGGAGAAGTCATCTCTGAAATGGTATAAGCAGAAGACTGCAGACATTGGAGCCAAGAAACAGTGCTCATGATCTAGTTCGATTACTTATAGGTCAAATGATCTTAGACCAATTACATAAATACTTTGGCGAATTAATAGTAGCATTAATAACAACCTTGCCAAATTTTTGTGACGATTAAATCCTATCATGATAAATAAGCACATTTTTGCTGTTCAAATGTTTTAGAAAAAAACTAACTTGTCATTTTTTTTCTTTTGTAGTCCACTGACCTGCTGAAAGGAAAGTGGGAGCACAAGCAGATAATAAGAAAGTTTAATGTTTTTGTTGCTTATAATAATCTACATATAGCTGGGAATCTGGTAATGAAGAAACTTTTTAATTATTTTTAAGTGAGAGAATTTGCCACTTAAAAAGTTTTTAATGTTTATATAGTTATTTTTTGAAAGAGAGAGAGGACAAGAAAAAGGGGCAGAGAGAAAAGGAGAGAAAATCCCAAGCAGGCTCCATGCTACTAATGCAGAGCCCCACACACGGCTCCAGTACATGAACCATGAGATCATGACCTGAGCCAAAACCAAGAGCTGGATGCTCAACTGACTAAGCCACCCAGGCGCTCCGAGAATTTGCCATTTCAAAGACAGATTTCCTTCCTAAAGCTATTATCTATGCAGCATATAACTTTAGAGTGAGTAAAATAAAATCCAAACTGTGGAAATCACACAAAAAATATTTTCAGATTTTTCAATGTCATACTCAGGCACCATATAACAGGCCCATCTAAAAGTTCAAAGAGCATTTGAGAAATAAAAACTGACATAGCATGAAAAACAATGCAGAAATAAGTTTGCTAAATTAAACTCAAAACTCAGGATTATCTTATTTCTTGGTGGATGTATATTTGACTTATTGATTACTTACTTTTGATTAGGGCCCTGATCATTGATTCTGTATAGCTGTAAACTTTTTAAAGTTTTAGAAAATTCTTAAATTACCAATATTTTTTTGGTCCCGAAAAAATTTAAAATAATTCTTGTCCAGCAGAAAAGATAACTTCAAAGGTTATAGTATTATGGATGCGTAGGGTTACTAGCCAGTTTTGTACCTAATATAGCAAATGTATTCATAGATTTCTTTTCTGCTGAATAAAAATGTATGTTTTACACATGTTCTTTGTCTTTTGGGGGGTATGGAGAATTAATTGTAAATGTCAGCTCTATGAATTTTCACAAAATGAACTCACCAATGTCACCAGCACTCAAATCAGGATGCAGACCATGGCTGTCATCTTAGAAGCCCCTCCAATCACAGCTAAGACATAAAAGGGTAAACACTACCAGACTTCTAATCACATAGATTAGTTTTTCATTTATATATATATCATTTATTTATATATTTATATATATCATAGTTTTTCATTTATATATTATACATATATATATTACATGCATATGTATTGCATTGTATTGCATTGTATTTTATAAATATGTGCAATGCAAAACCTATTTATGTCATATATATCATCATATATATACTATACTTAATTATAGTAATCGTATAGTATGTACTCTTTCCTATCTGACTTCAAAAATTCAACATTAAACTTGTGAAACTCATCCAAGTTTGTTTATTCTTATTGCTGTATAAATTTCATTGTATGAAACCTCCTTTTTTAAAACCATAATTGACATATAACATTATATTAGTTTCAGATATACAACATGATTCGATATTTGTATATATTGTAAAATGATCATCACAAAAAGTCTAGTTAACGTCCATCACCATACATAGTTACCATTTTTTTAATGATGAGAACTTTTAAGATGCACTGTTTTATCAACTTTCAAATATGCAATGCAATATTATTAACTATAGTCACCATGTTGTATATTACATTCCCAAGGCCTTTTAATCTTATAACTCAGAGTCTTTGTACCTTTTGTTTGCTTCAAACATTTTGCCTACCCACCCCCTACTTACCATCCTGGCTAACCCCAAACTGTTCTCTGCACCCATGAGGCACAATGAATAACTGTTCTTTGAACCAGCTTTACCATCCTGCTGTTTCCCTTAAGGATCAAATTTTTGAAGTGCACTTGATATAAATTTATACAAGAATCATCACTTTTTAACATTAAAAATTTTTATTTTTACAGAATGTACCCTTTTTATGTCAGTGTTGTTCTAGAAAAAAATCCCTTGAATGCTCCTTTCCAGTTGAGGTCACAAAAGGAAATGGAGCCCTTGTCACTCTAGCAAAAGAGTGGGCTGAATATTGGTGAATTGTTTTGGTTAACTGATAATATCTATCCATTTTATATCACATCTAAGGAGGTTGATATATCTACATCGAAGCAACAAAGCCTCAAAGAGAAAAATGTAGGCTAGAGTCTATATTCAACCCATCTCCTTTTGCAGCTCAATTTTATTAAAATCTCTCTGATCCCATGAAGTCAACCAAGTGAGGAATGCTGGCAGAAAGAATGTCAAGGTCATCCCAGGGATACTCACTTGGAAGGAATAGTCAGGGCAAGTGAATCAGGCTTACTTCCAGGGCTGCATGACTGTGGAAATAGGTAGTGTCACAAAGGAAAAACTAAGTGGACAAGACTCAAAACCTTCTACCCTCCTCTTGTTTTTCCCCCAAATGCTCTGATGCAGAAGGGGTGCTCTGGGCGTCGTCACTCAGTATATAAGGCCAAATAAAAACCAGCAATCTTGGACACCCAAAGGCTGAGCACTTCTGGCTATTCTCCAACTCAGAGTCACTACAGACTGTGAGGGGATCTACCTCAGCATGGCTTGTTCAGGACAGTCAGATGGACGGCACAAACTGTCCATATGGCCACCACGGCATACATGATACTTAGACAAAATCTTTTCTTTCTCCCATTTCCTATAAGCTTAGAAACTCTTGCCTGACCATGGGAGGAATCACTGGAGTATTGAACAATGAGAAATCTCCTGACTGTCTGGAGACACCTTAACAACAGTGACATTGCAAGCCAGTGACAGAAGAAAAGGCAGCATGAGAGAAAGGCCATTACTAGACTGATTAAGTTCATTAGGTTTCTTGCTCTGAATAGTCTCAGTCAGCCCCTCTGGACTGAATAAATTGTGGGATTCTTAAAATACGCAGCTCTAGGGAGGAAGCCACATAGAAAATGCTAGGACATTTTCTACTAACAGAAAATGTAAAGAAGAGTGAATTACTATAAAGAGATGTGAACTTTATGTATCTGCTAAATTTCAATGAGACCTAGTCACTACAATACAGTTATGAGTTGAGTTGTGTCCCTCAAAAATTCATATGTTGAAGTCCCAATGTCTAATACCTCAGAATTTTCCTTATTTGGAAATAGAGTCTTTATAAAAGTGATCAAGTTAGAATGAGAATGAGTCATTTGAAAGTTTTTCCAAAATAACTGGTGTAATAAAAAGGAGAAATTTGGACACGGACTTGCAGACTGTGAGAATTCCTTGTGAATATGAAGATGGCTGTCAGTAGCCCAAAGAGAGGGGCCTGCAACAAATCTCTCCCTCACAGCTCTCAGAGGGAATGAATCCTGACATGTTGATCTCAGACTTCTGGCCTCCAAAACTGTGAGAAAATTTTCTGTTGTTTAAGCCACTCAGTTTGTGGTATTTTGTTACAGCAGCCCTGAAAACTAATACACAAGTTTTTATTTGAATGAGTTATCTAGATCTGTAAGAAGACATGAATGCACACAGTAAAGAACAGTGTATTTTTGTTATATCATAAATATATCAAACTGTATATGTACAAATGTTATCTGCTTAAATTTCCCATTGGTGGGGAGGGAGTTCACTTACACCATATGTAGTCATTTAATCAAAAACATTTGGCGACCTAATGTTAGTGTTATTCTTGGCTTCTAATACTCTTCTTTGCTGTTTCTTTGGTTATAGAACAAGATTCAAATGCAAGCACGAATGTGGACATAGGCCCAAGATGGGCCAACCATATTATCCCCTGAAGCTAGCCATCATAATCCATCTGGCCATGAAATGTATTTAAAAGTAAATGCCTCCATTACCTTCCAAGAAATAACTCTCCCACATATTTCATTAATTTATTTTAAATTCACTTGCAACTGAAATTACAAAGTTATACCTAATAATTTTTTAAAATTTCCTTCAGATTAATACTCTCAATGATTAAGTGTAGATTATAAATCTTAGATTTTTAGAAGACGATCTTTTGGCCTTACAGAATTGGAAATTTGGATGACTCATCTATGATCACACAGTTGGAAGTAGAATTAGAACAAAAATGTAGACCTTGTAATTGATAAAATAACAAATTAATCAGTTTTTGGAGCTGAAAAGAGCAATGAAACTTACCTACTCTAACTCCCAGTCTAATACTTGAATGTTCCTGATAATCTTTCTAATAAATATCAAATTAAAAAGGCCCAGGTTTGCTATAACACATTGTTTTTTTTTTTTTGTAGTGATGGGAATGGTATTTAATTCTGTTTACTAAATAAGAGATATAGAAATGCTATTTGACACCAAACATGTGGTATGTCTATAAAGTAATGGATTTGCTATCCTATGGGTCTTATAAATAGATTTTATAAAGTTCAGAATCTTCAAATATGTTCCATTTTTTATCAGATAGCTAACTACCAAATTCCTAATGTATAAATAATACATAATGATAATGTTAATAATATATATGTAATAATAATATTGATTTCCTATGACAGTTTAAAAATACTAATATATAGTACACCAGCCCTTTGCTTTGAGATGTGCAAAGATACATTTCTTTGGTCTGAGAAATTATGAAAAATATAATAAGAACCTTGCCTCTTGGGGTGCCTGGGTAGCTCAGGCAGTTGAGGGTCCAATTCTTGATTGCAGCTCAGGTCTTGATCTCAGGGTTGTGAGTTGGGCTCCTCCCTGGGTATGAAACCTACTTAACAAAACAAATCAAAACTCCTGCCCCTTGCACTAAATAGAGCAATATAGGTGGCATAAGATAATCACTGTACAATAATTGTTCCTTCAGTCTAAATCTAGAATATCTCCTCCCATGTAGTAGAGAAAAACAATACCTAAGGCTGAAGTCTCACACCAGACAGGATGCTTCTCAATGATCACAAACTAAAGTTATCCCTCTGGGGCACCTGGGTAGCTCAGTTGGTTAAGCATCTGACTCTTGATCTGGGCTCAGGTTATGATCTCACAGATTTGTGAGATTGAGCCCTGTGTCAGGCTCTGCACAGACTGCATGGCTCCCTTTCTCTCTGCCTCTCCCCTGTTCATGCTCTCTCTCTCAAAATAAGTAAACTTTAATATAAATAAATGAATAAATAAATTAATAAATAAAAGTTAGCCCTCTTCATTTGTATCAACTACCAAGTCCTTTATTGCATACCTAGTACTGTGGGAGAAATAGGTAAGAATCCCACTCTATTAGATTAGATAATACTTATCAATGCATAATTCAAACAACTTATATATAAAGCAAAGAAGATAATGCCACATGGGATAATTAATTTATAATTATTTTATATGTATATACAATATCTGAAAAGTAAAATGTAATCTATGTGTATATATATATATGTCTACACACACACACACACACACACACAAATACACACACACATATATGATTAATCAGTTAGGTTTGAGTAGAGAACCATGCACAAAGACCTTATATAAAGCATAAATTGTATTGGAAATCATTTCCAAAACCATAATCTGATCATCTGATGGCAGTATATATATAAGGGCTCCTACAAGTAAGAGATACTACTATCAGAAATTACTTACAATACAATTTATACCCTAAGCATGAGATCATGCTTAAGGTCTTTGTACATAGCTCTCAACTCAAATCTAATTGATTAAATGTGTATGTATAGGTTTGATTATATGCATATGCAATGTTTTTATACAGTTATAAATGTTTTATAAGGATTGATGCACCAAAAAAATTAAGGAAAATGCCACAGCACAAGTATACATTACTAAGTCAATCAAGGCTAGAAACATTCAGACACTAAAGTGAATTATTGAATTGCAATCAATGTCCATGAACAATTATAATAAGCAAATTACACATCTGGCAACGATCTTCAATAGCATTTACCATAGACATCCTTTCACTTGGAGCACACAGAGAGCAATCAATAGTCACCATAGAATACATGAGTAATCCATTCCACCAGACCATGTCAGCCTAGAGTGACACTGGTAAAACCCCTGCAGTGACATTCATCATGTCTGATATTGCAGAGGATGCACAGGATAAAAAAAAAAAATGTGAGAGTTGTCCATCAGGGTGAAAAAGAATGATGATCTTAATAACTGACAACATATTTTTTTCTTAAGGAGTGAATTATACTTTAGGAAACATTTTGGAAAGTCACCAAAGGTAAGAATAAAGAGTAAATGACAAGATGACAAAAAAAGACAGTTAATTTGCCCTATGTTAGAATTGAACAGAAGTATAAGACTGTTGTGTTGCCTTAGAGAGAATCTGAGCAGCCTACATTCTCATACTCATAATTATCCTCCTTACTGTCCATGGACTTAGCTTGTCAAACTGCATCTCTGTTTTTGGAGCAAGTTCTTTTCCATAAGGTTCCTCAATGGATCCCCAGTGGACTAGCTATACTGACTGTCCAGAAAGGTTAACTACCCTAAATTCTCCAAGAGCAAGCAATGTGACATTCAATCTGCTCTCCCAGCTTGTTTGTTCCCAGTTCCCCAAACAGCCCATGTTTATTTCCTAGAGATTAATTTCAGGGAGGTTGAAGAAGTTGTTAAGTTGCTAATCATGACTCCCCTTGAAACAGTACTAAGGAGACAGGAATTCAAATTTAACACTTTTATAGAGTAATTGTTATGTGACAGTGTGTGCCCAATCTCCTCCTTGGGAAAGCAGGCCAGGAAAAGGACTGAGAAAAGTATGAATCAAAAGATGAAGTGTGTGTGGTTGTCTGTAACATTAAATGATTTCAAAATCAAGGGAGGAAACAGAAATGAAAGTCAATTGGGTGATGGCTCAGGTATGATTACTAAAGCAGACAAGGGAATCTAAACAAGACATCAAAGAAAAAGTCAGAGCCAGATAAACACAAAAGCAGTCTAGAGATCAAAGAATAAATTTATTAATAGATAAGTTAATTCTCAATATCCCAAGAGTTAGGATTTCTGTAATACTTGTTAGAGAGTATAGATTTAAACTGGTATTATAAAGGGCCATCTCATTCCCTTCTTAAATCTATAAAACTTGGGGCATACTGATGGGGACCAGAGATCTGTAGCATAAGCTTTGCTTGGTAACTGCTCATGCACTAAATGGCCTACAAAATGGAAAGCTCAGAATGGCAGGCCAAATATTGAGGAGAAGGTAATGTAGTCAGGAGATGGATCTATCCTTGTCTGGTGATATGTTTATTGCATGAAAGCAATGCATAGTTGAGAAGACAAGAAAACATGAGCACCCACTGGGCTTAAGAGCAAATATAGTTCAATTAAGAGACCATGTATTACATGAGCAGTGAGTCTGAATAAAGAACAGTAACTTGTAGAGGAAATGTGGCCTACTGATTGACAAATTCTCACCAGTCCAACTATTTGTTCTTGTTGCTATAGGAAAGTGAGTGAGGGGGATAAAGGGGGCAGTAAGACAGAAATTCCCTTATAGGAATTCCAAAGGAGCTAATGTGAGAATATCAGAAAGAGGAGGTTTCTTTTGATGGTCCTCAGATTTTGTTTTTTCATCCCAAAGGCAATAGCAATATCTATGGTCAACCAGGCATATCAAGGACAAAGACTGGCAAACAAATAGAGCTTGGTCTACACTTAACCTTCATCATGCTGCTTCCCAATCTCTATTACCACTGATCCTTTCTAGACTTGCAGGACAACACATAGGTAGTTCAGTGTTTATGTTCAGATGAATCTAAAATGAGTACAGAAAGGATGTTAATTATATTTTATTCCAATTTAATTTCCTATCTTCAGCTTTCTTTGCCATTAGTCCAGTGTGTCTCATCAGGGTGTGGAGGGCAGAGAGTGCTCTGGGGCAGTGTATGATTATTCAAAACAATGCAGTTTTTGTAATATTGAAAATCCATGTTTAAATAATATTACTTCTGTCTCTGAAAGAAAATTTAAGTGCAAAAAATGAAACCATACACACTTCATAGTTTATAGAAATTCAAAACAAAAATTTTCAATGGCTTAATACCTTAATATGCTCAGTTGCAACTCAAGCTAAAGTAGATTGAACAATGTGGCTCAAATATATGTCTGATAGAGTACTTTTACAAGCCACCCATTTTACAGCCTGGAACACCCACCTCAGGAAGGAGTTGACTTTACTGGCTGAAATAATTCAGGCCTTCCATACTTATTTGTTACTTTACAGGGAAGGAAAGGAGGAAGACAGAGACAGAGGGCAACAGAGATAAAACACAGATGGGCAAGGAGGAAGAGAAAACAGAGAGAAACACACACATACTCAAGGGGGTGGGGTAAGGGGAGCAGAGGCAGAGACAGAGATTGAGGTTACTGTCTTTAGAAGGCAGTTTTAGGAACTTGACTCAAAGATTCTCACCACACGGAAGCAGGAAAAAGAATAGAGTCCACTGGTCTTCTTACTCATCTATGAAACAGGAAATAGAAGGAAGAGTAGAGTATGTTTCCTAATATTTAGACAAAGTAACCCAAAGGCTAGTAGAACAGTGTTGCTCCTTACATGCCAGTCTCACAAATTAGATTAACTATCTTTTTTCCTATGAGCTCAACAAGGAAAGCCATTCATAGAAGATGAAGTTGCCTTCTCAGCCAGATGCTGGAGAGCAAAGCTCGCAGAAGTGCTCTCCTCTAAGAGCCCAAATGAGGCAAATAGGGAGGGTAAAAAGATCTCTCCCACCATATCTACAGCTCATTATAATTCCAGGTGGATTGCTGTCATGGATGGTGTGAGTCTGAAGGCATAAACAGAAAGGACTGACTGGTATGTAGAAATGGTGGAGAACTTTTTTGCAGAGGAGGTGACATTTGTAAGATGATTTTAAAGTTAAGTAGGATTTTTATCAGGCAGTCAAGTTGAAAAGGGCATTCCAAGTAATAAGAGCAAAAACTCAGCTATATAAAGTATATATAGCTCATTTGGCAAACAGAGAATTCAGTCAGAAAAGGCTCAGGTTAGTGGAATTGACAGAGAGAGAAATGAAGAAATAGCGTGTGTGTGAGAATGTAGGTATGTGTGAAAAAGGCAATTTGTTCACATATTATGCTTCTTTTTAAATGTCACACTAAGGATCTAGACTTTAATCTTTAGCAATGGGAAATCAACAATGGACTTTTCAGTAGAAGGATGACATAATCTGATCTGTGATTTAGGAAAAAATATCTCGATGGACGTGTGGAAGGTAAGGGTATACTTGATGTAACCTCAAGGTCTTTCTGGCCCAGGCAATCCTATCCACAACATTAGTGCAATGTTCCCCTTCAGGCACAAAGTTTTGTGATCTTTGCATAGCACAGGACCCTTGTGACAACTTTGGGCCTCTATAGTTCTTGGAAATGCTCTAAATGAGGTCTTGACAAATCTCAGATATGGCATTAGGTGGTTATCAATGTTTTCACATAATGGGCCAAAGACAACAAGAAAGATCTAGACCAATGTTAACAAGGCTCATAGATCTGTAGTGAAAACCTGACTGAATCTCCCTTAATCTTTGTGCCTAATAACCAGTTACAAGAAAGCTCATAACCTGGGGCAGTACTACCCCCCTGAGAGTGTTTGGTAATTTATAGGGGTATTTTCAGTTACAAAAATCACAAGGAGGCCCTGCTATTAGTGAACAGGGTTCCAGGTTACAAAACTTCCCAAACTGTGTAAGACAGGCTCTTAATAATAACTATCATTAGCACTACACCAGCCAAAATGCCAATGGTTCTCCTGTGAGAAACAATGTTATACCAATATTTATTCAAACATGTCCTGTGGAACACTTTAGTCTGAGGAAACTCTATGAGAAACAAACCAACAACTCAGAAAACCAAGTAACAGAGTACTGTGCTAAGTGAGTTTGGTCAATTCTGAGTACCATATCTCTTCTTAGTGAAGCATTTCATACATTAACAGTTTCTCTTTAACTTTGTATAATCTATTGTTTGTGAATATATTTCTCTGTAATATCCCATGGGCCACTTTCGGAAATTGCATTAGAAACACAGAATCCCAGGCTATATCCCAGATTTTGCATTTCTTCTTTTTAATTTTTTTAATGTTTGTTTATTTTTTTGAGAGAGAGAGACAGAGTATGAGCTGGGGAAGGGCAGGGAGAGGGGGAGACACAGAATGTGAAGCAGGCTCTAGGTTCCAAGCTGTCAGCACAGAACCCAATGATGGGTATGGGGGAGAGGGGAAGGTGGGTGATGGGCATGGAGGAGGGTGCTTGTGGGAATGAGCACTGGCTGTTGTATGGAAACCAACATGACAATAAACTATTAAAAAAATAAAATAAACAAACAAACAAAAAAGAACCCAATGTAGGGCTTGAACTCATGAACCAAGCTAAAGTCAAATGTTCAACCAACTGAGCCACCCAGGTGCCCCCCAGATATTGCATTTCTAACTAGCTCTGAGTAACAATCTTACAACTGGTGAGAGGATCATCACATGTTGAATAGCAAGGGAAACTATCGGTTCTCAGCACTTTGTGTGATAAGAATTGACTAGGGATCTTAAAATATACATATGTTGGTGTCAAAACCTCACTGCATGATATTGTGGTGAAGCTAAGCATCAACATTTTTTAAAAACCCCAAAAAACTCCCTAGCTGATTTTAATATCGAGCCAGGTAGACAATTGAATTGGTTTGATTGCTACTGCTTTTCATTTAATGGGTGCCCATTTATCATGACAGACATAGTAGCTTTTATTTTTTGTTAATTTACTTATTTAGAAAACGTCTGAGTTTGAATAAGTATAATCAGCATGATAAGCCAAAAAAATTGAAATCTGGATTATAATCATATTTTCAGATCTGTTTTCACACCTCAGAGCAACCTCAGGCTTTTGTCTATTGAGTTTTATTTTTCTCATTTGAGAAATGACAAAATAAGCAGGCATTGATTTATCACGTGATAAGAAAGATTTGAAAGAGAAATAGGTTGTATGTTTAGTGTAGCACCCGTTGAAGAGCTATTGCAAAAAAGTCCATGGGCAAAAGGATCACATGTTTAGGCATGTGTCTGGACAGGCTACTCTAGCAAAGTACCTGTTAGAGAATTGAATGCAGCAAAGAGAAAGCAAAGGTGTGAACAGTGAGGAAAGTGTTTCAGGTGTCTGTACAAGAAAATAGGAAGCTTTAAAGAGAAATGAAGCAGTGAATGCAGGTGGAAGGAAATGAATCAAGTAGAAATATTTGGGGGTTAGTCTTAGTTATATGTTATAGGAGAGGAAACATAATTTTCCCTTTACCCTTCTAGGTTCTTGGCTAAGACCCACTTGGTATTAAAAAAGACAGACTAATAGGAGAAAAAATAGAAGTTTAATAATGTGTAGACCTCTTGTATACGTGGGAGAGACCCAGAAAAATTCAGTGACTTTCTGAAGTGCACCAAACTACTGCCTTAAATACCATCTCCAGGTAAAGATTAAAAATGCTGCTGATGGGTGAGGGAGCCAGTTATGAAAGGCTATCAGGAAAAGCTCAATAAACTGAAACCCCTTAAAAGCATAAAGTTGAACAAAAATCAAAATGGCTGCACTAATGCTTCAGAAAAACTTGATTTTAAAAACTAAGTGACCCTTTTCCTCTCTTCTCCAAACCTCCTCTCCTCCCTTCTTAGCCTTTTGTTTAAAAATCCTGGCACCACCCTGGAGACCTGACCAAGAGACTGGGTGCAGTACTCCTGTGTAAATCGGCTAGACCCTATATTTCCCTATAAAACCATCCAGTCCCTTCCTCTGGGTGGGCTTAAAGTTTTTGAAGGCCACAGCCTGCTGCAGCCTCCTTGTACCAGCAAAACCTTAAAGCTATTGTTCCTCTTTACCCGAAACTGTCTTCACATTATATTTTGGTTCCCAAGAGCAAGATGATTGGCTTCAAAGACAAAACAAGTGTATTAAGTAGCTTTTAGTCCTTGACTTCTTTGTTGATAGGAACTTCTAGAGATTTAGTCACTCTTCTCTTCCTGTTACAAAGGAAGGGAACCCTTATAAATGGAGATTTGCCTTATAAATGTAAGTATTCCTTGCAAAAGAGTAGCTTCTACTTGGTTTTCATAGTCTTTCCTGTGTTTCTTGTTTCTCAAAAGGTAGTCGGTTTGATGCGGTTTTGGGGGTGATGGTGGAAGGTTCGGAACTGACAGCCAAGAAAGAATTCTTGAAGATGTCTTTGTTGCAAAAAGGTGATTTTATTAAAGCATGCGGACAGGACCCATGGGCAGGAAGAGCTGCACTGGGGTTGTGACCGGTAACTGATTATATACCCTGAGGTTGGAGGGTTAGGAACAGTGTAATTCTCTAAGGAGTTTTGGAAGCAATGTTTCCAGGACCTTGAGGGATTAGCTATTATTAGGAAAATATCATTTATTACCATTTAGTAAAACTTTAGTCATGAGACCCTTCAGATATATATCAGGGAGCCGTAAGCTTGGAGTATGATTGCCAGCATGTACCTTGGGGGAGTTGAGATAAAAGAAGTTCCCAGAGGAATTTTTATATGTTAAGGTAGACTTACAGGATCCTGAAGGTTGAGATAAAGTTAAGCCAAGATTCTCTTTTGCCCCTAGCAAAATGTCATTATCAGGCAGCTGAGCTCCTAGAGAGAGGTCATTCTGCCTGTTTCAAGGACTTGTCAATGGGCTGTAGGCAGTAAGAGAATTTAATTTTTCATTTGCCTTTGCATTCCACATCACCATGGCAAGCACTTAAACCCCCTTACATCTTGATGAGGGTGATATTTGGGCTCTAAGAAATGGAGTCTATAGGTTTCTGGAGATTAGGCTTATGGATAAGATAGCCTTCTTCTTGCAGTTTACTAAGTTATCTGTAAACTGAAGGAGACGCCTATCCTGCAAGACTGTGATCTCTATCAGTCAACCATTTGTTTTCTTTCCTTTCCCCTGTTTTTGGGCAGCCAGGAGTGTCAGAGGAATATCATGCATATTCCATGTGACAAAGGAGGTTGGAGGGAGGTGCTCTTAGCCTGTACTTTGCTCTCAGCTTGCCCCATGCTCCTTCATCAAGAGCAAGGGGCATATTTTAGGGTGGCAGTTCTGCTCCCTTTCCACAGTTTATTGGTCTAAATGGTGAGACTGAGGGGTGCTTGGGTGGCTCAGTCAGTTGAGTGTCTGGTTTCAGCTCAGGTCATGATCTCACGGTTCATGGGTTTGAGCCCCGTGTCGGGTTCTGTGTTGACAGCTCACTCAGAGCCTGGAGGCTGCTTCAGATTCTGTTTCTCTCTCTCTCTCTCTCTCTCTCTGACCCTCCCCTGCTCACGCTGCCTTTCTCTTTCTCCAAAATAAATAAAAATACACTGGAAAAAAGTTTTTTAATAAAATAAAATAAATGGTGAGAATGAAATAGTAGACAATTTTATAAATAGTTCCTAGATAACTTTTCTTGGATACTTAAGTCTATGGCCATACCAACATGAACATGCCCAATCTCATCTGATCTCAAAAGCTAAGCAGGGTCCAGCTTGGTTAATACTTGGATAGGAGACCACCTAGAAATTTCAGTTGTTGTCAGCATAAAAAAAAAAAAAAAGGTAATTAAAACTCTAAAATTTGTATATCTTCCCAGGGATAGAAAATAAATAGATTAAAGGAAACAGATTAAAGGAAAAGATTAAAGGGAATAGATTAAAGGAAAAGACTAAGAATGAAACCAACATGTTAACAAATGCATGACACTTCTACCCTAAGAAAACTCTTAGCCTAATTCATGAGACTATCTTCCAGAAATTTGACTGAACACCAGAAAGATCATCTAAGACTGGAACTGGGAAGAATTCTTGAAGTTGTGTGGAAGGGATCAAGAGTGAATGAAAGTAATCCCTATAGTGACAAACTCTGAGATATCCTCCCCCCCCCCCCGCCCCATTGGTCATATTAACCTCACCATTCTTTGAACATCTGTCCCAAAAAGAGGCATGATTTCTGAATGTGCATGCCCAGACAGGGGGTCATCTCTCTTTGTTGCTATAGCCAATCAGCATATGCCACATCCTGACCCTTTACCCTTATATACACTCAACCCTAACACTTTGAGGAGGTAGATTCATGAAATCTTCTTCCCTCTCCTTGCTTGGTGCCCTGTAATAAAACCTTTTTTCTTAGGGCATCTGGGTGGCTCAGTTGGTTAAGCGTCTGACTTCAGCTCAGGTCATGATCTCGGTTCGTGGGTTCGAGCCCTGAGTCGGACTCTGTGCTGACAGCTAGCTAAGAGCCTGGAGCCTGTTTCAGATTCTGTGTCTCCCCGTCTCTCTGACCCTCCCCTGCTCACGCTGTCTCTCTCTCTCTCTCTCTCTCTCTCTCTCTCTCAGAAATAAATTTAAAAAAAACATTAAAAAAAAAACACCTTTTTTCTCTACTGAAAAAAACTGGTGTCAGTGTTTTGGCTTACTGCACATTGGGCAATAGAAATGTGAGAAACTTCCATGTAAATGAAGATAGGAGAAAGAAAGGGAAGTAAAGGCATATGTGTAGAATAATCAGAGGAGGAGGAGGAAGCCCATTAAAAAGCAAAAGGAGAGAATTTTAGCATGGAGGAGGAAGATAACAGAATGAGTGTGCAGAAAGAGGTCAAAGACAGAATAAAACTCATGTTGTAGCTATTAGGAATCTACTCCTGAATTGTGAAAGATGTGTTTCCTACTATTAAGGAAACTATTTTCAGATAAAAGGATGAAAGAAATTGGGAATCATGCTGTAAAATGAAGACAAGGAAAAGAGCCATGAAAAGGTTTTTCCATGGACAAAATACTTGATAAATTTCAGGGCAGAAGGCAAAGACTGGTTGTAGGGTATGATAGATAGGGCAATGGGAATAGGGCTTGGGAGGAGGTACAAGAGAGCAAGTTGCAAGAGAAATCAATAAGAGGAAAGGTAGAATGACCTATTCCTCTGAAAAAGGAGGGATTTTCTAGCTAAAGATCAAGTCATCTGCCAAGAGGAAGCAAGTAAGCAAAATAAAAAGGTGGGGGGGTTGATTATCTTTTATAGGAAGGATGAATAGGAATATTGAAGGTCCAGCTAAAATTTAATGAATTTAACATGCATTGGACCAGAGGGTGAGATGTCTCTGATTTTTTGTTCCCTAATGGTGTCATGCTGGGAATCTAGGAGAGAGATATTATTGATTAATCTAACTGGGTTTCAAGCTTATTTGGAATAGAAAAGGATAGGGAGGAAATACTTATTACAACATTAATGGAAATATGTTTCTCTGTGTATTAAAAGATATTTTTTAAAAGTCCCAAATCAACACCTTCAGCGTTCCATTCTCTTCATGACCACAGAACAGATGACAGGAAATATAAACATTTGATTGGAACTGGGTCATTAGTTCAGTAACCACTCTACAGTTGGCGTGAGTGTGAAAGCTCTTGTCATCTGAGGGGAAAAATAATCCCTGTCACCAACTTGCTAGAAGAGTGATTTTGACACCTCCTCAAACACTTCAAAAAGAATTTTCAGGTGATTTATTACCTGTCAAAACAGATTCAGGCTCAAACTCTGGATACACCTTACTCAGTGTCAATCTAATCTGTAAAAGAAGTTTCATGGACAGGGAGGTAGAAAATCAGGAAAGGGAAAATTAACTATAAATATGGCAAATTTGAGTTCTCATTGCTTCAGTGTCTTTGCTAATTGCATGTGTGAATAGAAGTTCAGAAAATAGGGTAGCCCAAGGAGAAAGCTTTATAGTAAATAAAAAAAACAACATCCACAGGCTAACTGTAAAGTACTCTATGATACATTTGGGGTATATCCATCTTTAAACCCTCAGACTTCACTTTGAAGTCTTCAAATGCCTCCATTCCAATTTGTAGTTCTTTTACCTGAGAGATTTTGTTAAAAATGAGAGGAAGAATTAAAGTGGATTTTATAGTAATTACTGATGCTATAGTGTCCCTATAGTGATTACAGAAATAATCACTTGTTTATTCTAAGCCATTTGCCTTTAGCACCTTTTCTTGATATGTGGTCTTGCCTAGACAAAGTCCAACCGAGAAAGATAAGATTTTGTGAAGACTCGATATGTTGAAATAGCTAAATAATAACATCAGAATCTCCTTTATTCCTCCATCTCCCCATAATTATGGCAATCTTTATAATACAGATATGAAGAGCATAGTTTTCTACTTCTAACTTTTCCATTTGTCTTCTCTTACCTTTCCAAGACCAAAAATGTGGGCACCCGGCTTTGAAGAATAATGTTATCAAATTTTTCTTCTTTGAAGGCTTGATTCTTGTGGGAGGGTGAAGACTAAAAATGTAACAAAGATTTTCTAAAGCATTTTTTTAGAAAAACAGAATTGTGGAATATTCAGACAAACTATAGTTTCAATAGTAGTATTCACTTCTATCTCTTGAGGAGTCATGAAGAACTTGGGAGAAGGCAGCTAGCCAACATTAATTCAGAACATATTTCTTTAATGCACTTTAAATGTATTTGGAAAATATGTTAAAAAGTGATATCATAAGTTCAACATTTAGATTTTAGTTCTACAAAGAAGTTAAATGTCACCCCTTCCAATCCTCCATATCCAGCAGCAAATACAATTAACAAGCTGGATGCATACTGTCAAATTTTTTTGAACTCACAGAAGGATGTTAATATTTGTAATGTATTTGATCTGCCAATCCTTCAACAAGATAGAGAGGTTACCTCTCTTTTCATTTGAATCAGGGAGGTCTTGTGACTTTTTTCTAACTGGTAGATTTTAAGTAAAATATTAGTATTCTAGTTACAAGCCTGGCCCTTAAATAGATTGGCAGCATCTACTTTGTTTTCCTGGGACTCACTTACTTCGGAATACTCGCTCTTTGAACCCAGTTTCTATGCTGTGAGAAGCACATTCCATGTGGAGAGGTCATGTGTGGGCAGTCTATTCAGCAGGTCCAGCTAAGCTTTCATCCAACAGTCAATATCAATTGCCATCCATGTGAATGAGCCATCTGGGGCATTCATCCCAGTGACATCTTAGATTACTGTAGTCAAAACTACAGTAAGTTGAATGCAGTTATTTGAGAAAACCCAAGAGAGCCTAGCCAAACCATAGAACCGTGAAGAGTACCAGTGAAGTTTCATATAAAGTCACTAAATTTGGGAGTGGATTCATTACACAGACATAGATAATCAAAGCATCCTTTTCCACATTTTAACATGTCTACTATTGGGCTTATAATGAATGTGATAAGAGAGGGCATCATTCCATAATTTGCAATGAGAAATTTCCCTCATGGTAGTACATAAACTAATGGTGCTACTGATAATGCAACAGATAATCAGTAGTGTTTTAGATTCAAAGAAATATAGTTCTTTAAGATGCCATGAATGAAAGTTCTAGCAGTTGGGATAGTTGAGGTATGTGGGTTTAGTAAATAGATCATGCAGACCCAAAATACCTAGGGTTTCAAGGCTGAATATGGACAGGGAAAAAAAGATGAATACAGAGTAGGGTAGCCAGGAGCATAAAAATACATTATCTGGGAGACAAACCATAAAAGACTCTTAAACACAGAGAACAGACTGAGGGTTGCTAGCAGGGTGTTGGGTGGGGGAATGGGCTAAATGGGGGCTGGGCATTAGGCAGGCACTTCTTGGGATGAACACTGGGGTGTTGTATGTAAGTGATGAATCACCAAATTCTATTCCTGAAATCATTATTATACCATATGTTAACCAGTTAAGATTTAAATGGAAAAAAATAAAAATAAATCTTCCAAAATATCTGGCTAAACTTATAAACCAAAATGTTTGTAAGAAGGTAGAATGTTAAGAACACTTATTTGAAGTTAGAAATGTTATATTTCAAAATAATTGCTATACTACAGGGTAGTCCCCTAGTTACTAATGAAATATCATAAACTGTGAGAACTTGAGCAAGTCACTTCACCTTCTCAAATTTCAGTTGCTGTCTGAAAAATGAGAAAGATAATATTCCACTATGAAGTTATGTTATGAAATAATCCTTATGAAGGATTTCATAGTATAAATTGCTAATAAATGCAAGGTATTTTTATTAATACTATTAAAGTGAACAGCACTGGCCTAGAATGAATCATAACCCATATTCTGGGCCAGAATTTAGTCCAGAACTCAATCTTCTCCTTATTCTAAAACATCTACTATCATACTTAGATTTCAGGGATACAAAATTTCCTAGCAAAATATAAGCATATCAAATATAATACCTAATAAAAAAGTAAAACATGCCATGATTAAGTAGAGTTTATCCCAGGAATATAAGGTTTAATCAAATTTTAAAAAGCAAGAATTAACCATACACACTGATTAAAAAAGAAGCTATTATATGATTATCTCAATAGTTGCAAGAATAAATATTTGGTGAAATTCAAATGATCACCCCTCAAAGCCCACCCCCCCCCCCACCCAACCTTTCCAATACCCAGGGATAGAAGGAAACTTCTACAAACTAATAAAGCTTGCCTACAAAAATCATACAGGGGCACTTGGGTAGCTCAGTAGGTTGGGTGTCTGACTTCGGCTCAAGTCATGATCTCATGGTCTGTGAGTCTGAATCCAGTGTCAGGCTCTGTACTGACAGCTCAGAGCTTAGAGTCTGCTTTGGATTCTGTGTCTCCCTCTGTCTCTCCCTGCCTCTCCCCTACTCATGCTCTGTCTCTGTCTCTGTCTCTGTCTCTCTCTCTCTCTCTCTCTCTCTCTCTCAAAAATAATAAATAAGCATTAGAAAATTTTACAAAAATCATACAGCTAAAATCATATTTTATTTTCTCCTAAAATCAGGAACAGGGCAATGGCATCTAGTCTCACCACTCATATTCAAGATATTACTGCATATCCTAGCCAGTTCAGTAAAACAGGTAAAAGAGATAAAAACATAGATTGGAAATGAAAGAATAAAACCGCTTTTCCCCCCACAAAAGACATTATTGAACATATAGAATATCCGAAAGATGCACAAAAATATTAATTGAATATTTATATATTTGAAAGTGCAATTAATTATATTTTGGATTGTATAATTATAGAATATATAAACATAAATTATATATAATGAATATATATTTGTATGTTATATACAATATTAAATAGATCTAATCAAAATATATAATTATATCTTATTATATAGGAATAATTATAAATGGTACTATTTATAATTTATCAAAATGCATAAAAATAAACCTAACAGAATGTGTGCAAGAAGTATGCAAAACTTGTGTGTCCCAAACTATAAAATATTGATGAGAGAAATAAAATGTGGTTTCATGTCAGCATCATATGGGGAAATTTCAAAAATAAACTTTTCTAAATTAGGAATTTTGAAAATGGAGCCTGAAAATCTGTATGTTCAAGTGATTCTCCTGCAGACCAGTCTGCATTCAGATATAAGTGTTATGTCACTGAACTAAAGTAAGGTTATGTTTTTCTATTAGTTTGAAAAGAGACTTTTATTCTCTCTCTCTTCCCATCAAGTATCTCTTCAGTATGTTTCTTATTCCCTCAAGTTATTAGCAGATGCCCATATTCGATAAATAAATAAATGCTGACTTGAAGACAGTGTGTTCACAGTAAGTGCCAGTGAAAGAGTCAGAACTAAGAAGAGGATTATTTGGAGGGTCCTGGGATTCAGTGATGCTCTTTTTTTTTATCACTCTGAAATTATACTC
Source organism: Hyaena hyaena (assembly GCF_003009895.1). Classification (NCBI taxonomy): domain Eukaryota; kingdom Metazoa; phylum Chordata; class Mammalia; order Carnivora; family Hyaenidae; genus Hyaena; species Hyaena hyaena. Next base: position 672,373 of record NW_024081092.1, on the reverse strand, counting down.
TGATCTACAATCGAGAGTCCCATCAGCTTGTTCAGACAGGCAATGCAATAGCCACTGCATATAGAATCAAATTGTTGCCAGACCAACATCTGGGGGTGAGCAGAGATCACTGGGAAGAGGTAAAAAGACTGCATGGATAGCCATCACACTAACTTAATTATCACTAATGAGTTTGAGGGAGAAATAAATGGGGGTAGGAGAAAAATCTCACAATGGCATGGGCTCTGGGGTCGTTCATAAAACATTCATGGAGATGTTGCAACTTTCAAAGATTTCCTATCTTGAAGTCTTTCAAGTTTCTCACAATAGGTGGAGGAGAAAGGTTTAAAGACCATTAAACAGTACACCTGAAATTAATATTACATTGTATGTTAACTAACTGGAATTTATAAAAACTTTTTAAAAAATAAAAAATAATGATTAAATAAGGATTAAGAAGAGTGGGTTCTGATGCTCGTTCTGCTTCTATATGACTGTCATGTTGGTTATTTTATTACACCTCTTTTGTCCTTTCTTTCCTGCTCTATAAAATTAGTGGATAGAATTAGTGGAACTTTAAGTTCCTATACTGTTGCAATAGAAAGTCTGTACCTCAAAAATTTGCGGTGTGTATACCAATGAAAGGTACTCAAAACTGAGATCTGGGTGAATAAGAAATGTGTTGCTCAGCTCGTAAAAACTGGACACCAAAATCTTAAGAAATTCTTCTTTTAACATGAATAGGCATAAACAGTTTTCCAAGAGACGTGAGACAGAGACAGAGACAAAAACAGACAGATGTAGATACAGAATCTCAGTAATGATAATCTGTACTGTGGCACAGTGAAAGACACAGTATAATCTAAAGCTTGAAAAGCTTAAAACACTGGTAATAGACAACTGAAAAAAGAGGAGGAATTTGTTGTCCACACTGCACATTGACTGCTGTTTTCAGTCTCTTTACTATATCTCTGTTCGTTCAAAACTAGCCCCTGTACACAGAGAGCAAGGAGAGACAGAAATAAGAGGAAGACCACTCCAGATTAGTAGGCAGCAGGTATAATACGCAAGGAAATTTATGAGGCATCTTTTCAGCGGTCACAAGAAGGGTGGATCACTGCTCCTGAATGCCAGAGTCTTCAAAAGTTTACACAGAGACCGTGATGAGATTGAGTCAAGTGGACTGTCCAGATGGTCTCATTACCATCTCAAGGCTATATACCTCAAGTGGCTCTGGCTGTGGGTATGGTGAGCAGAATACATATTCCAAGGGGAGAGGAGAAGGCGAGGAGCCTCCAATTGTCCAGGCCCTGCTGGCAAGTCAATTCGCAGTCATGTTGTTTCAATGACCTCACTCAACAATCCCCATAGTACCTCTCATGGTGTGGGGGTGGGAATGATTGGTCTCATTAAGTTTAAATAAAGAGACTTTGTTTCCTCTTTTGAATGAAAGTAGCTGCATTCTGGAGTATTTCTTTTTTCTTTTCTTTTCTTTTTCCTTTCTTTTCTCTTCTCTTCTTTCCTCTCTTTTCTTTTCTTTCTTTTTTATTTCTCTTCAACCTGGCAAACTTCTGAATGCTAAAATCATCTGAATCAAAGCCAGTTCCATAGCCTTTTATTTTTTCATACAGGCCTCTCTCTGGTCTGAGAGACTTCAGTGAAGATTTTAGAAGGAGAATGAGGGAGATTGTGATATTGTGATATTGTGACTTATAAGAAACATGTATTTGATCTTCTTCTGTGGTTCCTGGCTCACAGCTCCTAACCTCCCTGAAACTTCCTTAGTGATGACAGTTTAAAGATGTCCTTTACATTATGTTAATGAGGTGACTTATGGACTTCAAGATGGGAGTTGGTCACCAGAGGAACCAATCGCATGATTAGAGAGTTAGAAAAAAAAATTCAAGTTCATTTATATATTTTGAGAGGGACAAAGAGAGTGAAATTGGTAGGTGGGTGGGGGGAACAGAGAGAGAGGGAAAATCCCAAGCAGGCTCTGCACTCTCAGTGCAGAGCCCAATGTGGGACAAGAACTACAAAGCTGTGAGATCATGATGTGAGCTGATGTCAAGAGTGGGACACTTAACCTACTGGGCCACCCAGGTGGCTAGAGGGTTAGAAGCGCCCAGAGGGTTAGAAATTTCACTCCCATCCCCTCACAGCCAAGGAGAGGGAAAGAGGCTGAAGGCTAAATCTTTCCTCAGTGGCCAACGGTTTAGTCAATTATGCCTATGTAATGAAGCCTCCATAAAAACCCAAAAGGATAGGTTTCAGAGAGCTTCTGGGTTGGTGAGCACATGGCGTACCTGCCTGGGGAGGGCATGGAAGCTCTGTGGCCTTTTCCCCACAGCTTTCTCTATGCATCTCTTCCATCTGGCTGCCCCCGAGTTCTATCCTTTTATAATAAACTGATGATCTAGTAAGTATAATGTTTCTCTGAGTTCTGGGAACAGCTCTAGCAAATTAATTGACC